>NC_142145.1:11572803-11875833 GCF_024610735.1 Ursus americanus | reverse complement strand
AAATTGATATTACAGAGTTTACATTTACTGGTAATGAATGAAAAGTCCTAGTGCAGGGTCTCTCAATCTCAGCACTATCAGCATTTCGGACTGTGTGTGTGTGTGTGTGTGTGTGTGTGTGTGTGTGTGTGTGTTTAGGCTACCCTGTGCAATGTAGGATATTAGGCAGGATGCTCACTAAACTCTACTCATTAAATATCAAGAGCTACCCACCTCCCTTTCTGAGTTTTGAGTACTGACAACATATCCAGACATGGACAGATATTTCCTGGAGAAGCAAATTGTTTGCACATTGAGAACCACTGGTCTAGAATATGACCATGGGAGTGAGTGGCAGAGGTGAAGTAAAGGGCAAGATCACCAAGGATGTAGAAGAGAGATAGGACAGTTATTTACCTGTGTATTGAAATAATCAAGAATTAGGAGTAAAGTAGTGTTGAAGAAAGCTACAATGATAGCAGCTACAATTATACACAAGTGATGGGGGAGTGATGATCCATGAGATTGTTGACCAAAGGTACAATGGAGAGGTTTCAGGAATTATGATAGGGCAAAGGAGGGAGTGGAATATGAGCCATGTTTGTGTGAGGAGTCTAAACCTTCTTGAGAACTGTATAATGAAATGAAGAAGGAGAACCCTGTTGAGCTGGGAAGTCAGTGTTTGCAAGGCTGTGAATGCTGTGAGTATAGAGTGATGGGTCAAGTGGAATAGGTTCAGGGCATGTTATAGACCCTGAAAATGAACTCTTAGAGGCCTGGGAGATGGGAGGAGTCTTATTTGCAGCTGTTGAGACTCTCTTTTGATTCATCTCTGTGAAAAGTATAAACCTGTAAACTATGGTCTTAGCTCAAGAGAACTGGGATCACTCTTAATTCTAGCAAGAAGGTTGATTCCTTCCTGACTCCTCTCCATAGACAGTAGAAAAGATAGATTGGCTAGATCTTACTCTGAATGCTTTTTTTTTTTTTTTTGATTCCTATACCAGAGATAAGAGGGATTAGGAAGACTGGGTCTTGCCCCCAAATTTCCCACTCACTAGGAAGAGTGATCTTGAGTTGGCCCCTATCAATGCAGAAATCCAAGAGGAAGGCCAGTTCCCATGGGGTAGAAAAGATATAGAAAAGTGGGATTTGATTGGATTATGAATGATTAAGGGAGTGGAATCTATTACAAATGTTAGAGTCACAAATACTTGATTAAGAAGTAGTACCTAATGGACAGAAAGAAGGAAATTAAATTCTTTCTTCGTCTTTACAATTCTCACCCTCCGAAATAGAAAGAATTGCTGTTAATGAGTAAATTAGGAAAACAGTTAAAGAAGCATGATAGTTTAAATTGATCTACCTAATGAAGAGAGAAAGGGTACTGAGAAGGATAGGTGAACATTTTTGGCTTAAGGCAGCTGCTGAATACATGAGATGTGTGCTTATGTATGTGTGTGTGTGTGTGTATGTGCATATATGTGTTAGTGTGTATATGTCTGCATATAGAGAGAGTTCAATAAATAGATCATAGATAAATCAGATACACATTCAGAGTGGATATCATACACACATACATATATCCATATATTACACATTTGGAAAGAGAGAATGGAGAATACAAGTTTCAAGAAGATTGAGTTACTTTATACAGGGATCAACTTTATAAATTTTGAGTAAACTTTATTAAAAATTGAATTACTTAATTACTTCCTAAATATTTTCAGTATTGGATTGTCTTTTCCAGTATTTTTTTTTCTATGTCTGTGACTCCATTCTAAGCCTGTGCCAAGAGTTTACAATGGCTTACATTTTTAGCGATATTTAGAACTCAATAAAACTTTGGGATTAGAAGAATGTTAGGTCAAGTGACTGCCTTACTGTGATTTAATGTTTTCTTTTATTTAAGTCCCACACTTTTGGGGACATGAATCCAGCAATGTATCTAAGGAATCATTCCCAAGTTAATTCACATCACAACCCATATAAACCAAAGTGAGCTCTGCGGGCAGTTTTTCATAACCAATGTCTTTATTATCAATTGACTCTTTTTAAAAAGAACTCATGGAAATTTGGATTAAGAAGCACGTTGTGGAATTTAGGTAAACGCAGACTGAGGTTACATCGTATTTGAAGAGATACTGTGATATTTAATGATACTACATAGACTGGTACTGTCCAAGATTTTAATCTGAAACCTGTATATTTTTACTTAATACATGACAGTGGATGCCTTTGTCAGGGTTTTAGCTTCATGTTCTGAAAATCTGGTTTCTCACAGACGTGTTAACTCTGTCAAAGATCAAGGTATTTATTATATTAATCATGTTTTCACTATCATTATATAAACACCCTATCGAAACAAGCAAATAAAAAATGACTATAATTAGCACATCATATTTAAAACTTGGTTATATTCCAGAATATATAGATAGCCACATCCAACTAATTATTTTTCTCACATCATCATCACGTTTACTTTTTCCTTCCAATCTATTGTTTATCATTAAAAAATCCTGGGAATATATATCACACCCTTGTGCTTGTAGATGCATTTCCAGTGAATTTGCCTTTTACTTATGCCAGGGTAAATCCTAGTTTCTCTCTCTCTCTGTCTTACTATCTGAATTTTGAATTATTAAACTATTTTCCAATTATGATAGTTATTGGATTGCTGCTTCTGATTTTTTTAATATGTGTTTTTTGAATGACAAGACAGGGGCCCAGAGAGATTGATAATATCTGTTTCTTCCATGATCAGAAGGAAACACCTGCATGTATTTATTATATGCAGTGAGACCCAGGTACCATCATCTCCCAACTGACAGGGCTTTTCTCCTACGTGACTGCTCCTTTCACTCTTCATTTGAAGCCTGGAGCTCTTGGGAGTGTTTGCTGAATGGCTGTCCCCAAACTATATGAGACCATTAGATCCTAAGCTGTTTTTTAAAGTTCTAAGATTTAGATAGATCCTACTTTTATTAGAAGAGAAAGAAAAAAGCTTTTAACAGAAAATCTTTTAAATTGCATAATTTTGCCCTTTCTTCAAAAACACAAAGATCTCCAGATTGTCTTGCAGTTGGAGCCTACAGAAATTGCTCTATCTCTAGTCTTCCTAAGGAGACATTAACCATTGACTCATGCCAAAACCCTTGTCTCCTATGCCACCTGGCAAGATGGTGAAAAGCATGACCTCTGGAACCAGTGCGTGGTTCTGGGCTTAAAATCCCAAGTATCTCTAGCATCACCCTGGAGAGATCCATATTATTCACTCTTTAGGGTTAAGGTAACATATCTGCTCGTGGAAGTGAAAAGATTACTTATAGGAGGCATCTATGAATTCTTTAAAAAGCTTACCTCAAATTTTGTCTATTAATTGTTTTATTTATGGCCTTAACAGAATGAAATTTGGTATAAGAATGGGTAAAACCAAGAAAGGTCTTGGTAATAGAACACTCACAACCTGCAAAGTTCAGTTGTCAAAGTGACCTGAAGCAAGGTCAGTGTTGCTGGGGTGGGGAGGTTATGGGTAAAAAGGGAACATACACTGAGGAAAGGAAGAGGGATAATTGAAAGAGAATGGAGAAAGGCTGAAGTTAAAACACTTAACAGATTTAGATTCTTGCCAATAAAGAATACAGACTACATGTCCTTGTGTGGATGGAGTCGGCTCCTCTGAGTGGCATGCTTGTGGGAGTCTGAGCTCCACTGGGGACCGAGAGATTCTCCGCCATCAGTTTGGTAAACAGAGTGTTTCACTTTCTACTTATACAGCACATGCCAGAACTCAGGAGCCCTCTGCTGTGTACCCTTGGGGAGAACAACACATGAAGATTATTCATTTTTTCTCTCTCCTTCTTCAAAGAAAATAAGATGAATAGAGAAATAGATCAATAAGTGAATAGATATTTAACTTGAGGTCCTGCTGGTTTCACTCTTCATGGATTCTTTCCGTGTGTTATTTTCCTGTCTTTTGCTCCCAAAACACAGTGTCATACTTCAAGCAGTTAGATTTCCTTCAGCGTGATGAGCTGTCTTGTGCACGTCTTCTGAGTATCAATGCAGAGCATGTTACCAGGTGCAGAGCCATCAGCCTTGCACCGTTTACAGGGGCTTGTTTGTCAAAGTTCACAGCTTAGCAACATTTACTGCTACTCTAACTTTCTCTGCAGTGTTATGGTTGTAATTATTTGGTGTTATTCTGGGAGTTAATTGCCAGGAAACAAAATTAAGGGAGCGTGTCTGATCCTTTCCCTCCTCTGAGACTACTGAAAAAAGAATTGAAAAGAGGTGAGCCTTAATATCAATCCAGCATGGACCATTTCTCTTGTCATTGGTCTCATTGAAGGAGCTCACTTCAGGAGAGTCACAAAGAGGTCAGAAGATTTTAAACTGCCAACTTAGATCTGCATTACAACTCCCAAAGACTTTGCAACAATTTGGTATGGATATGCTGAAAATCTAGCTCATTTCTCCATCACGAGATTGCAGAATGAAATCCTGGTTTTCGCTGTGCTAATAGAGCTGCTCCTGGAGAAAGATTTCAGTGAGGTATTTTAGGAGTGATTATCTTTAAAGCCATTATATATTAAGTTATTAGAAAAAAAGATTTAAATCATTTGAGATAATTGAATGACATCATTGATAAAATCTAATCAGATGGTGACTTAGGCTGAAGAATGTGCGAAATATATTTTTGGATCGTTAAGCCTAAAAGAGGATCACCTCAAACAGGACATTAAATTCTGAAGGGTTTATGTCATCATTAGTATATCCATCATTGTGGGGTTACTCAGAGTTTACGAAGAAACAGGAAAAGTGCTGCATCAGCCCATTTTCCTCTTAAGAGAGAGAATTGTTTCCTTGTCGCAATCCCTTAGTGATACTTGGATCTGTTTTGCCTTGACCCTTACCTCTCTGTCAACGACAGAGGGTGTCTCTCAGCTGCTCTGTAGTTGTAGGATGCTCTTGCCACTCTCGGCTTCTTCTTCCTCTCTCAGCTTCGTATCTGTCATGGCCTGAGCTTCTCTTAATAACCGAATGTTCATTTCGCATTCAAATAATTAGAGAGGAAACTATTTGTCTTAATTGCTGAGCCTCCAACAGATGTTTTGTTAATAGTGGTAAGACACCCTCATCTAAACTATTGCTTTAAGATGGGAAAACACTGCCTGGTGCTAACATTTGAATTGTTATAACCTTGAAAATGTTCACATTCTACTTTGAAGGGCAAATACACTTAAAATTAAGGCATCGTTATATAATTTAGTTATATCCCATGAACGCACAATTGATTTGTACATGTTTCGTACAGCCCTAGAATTTGTGCACATGTCCAACCATACTATAGGAACAATTCTGTTATGATGTAAAAGTATTGATTTCTGGGTGGAACAGAAGTTTTTAAACTTCTTAGGCTAGTGAAGGCTTTTTGTCAAGCTGTAATGTAAATTTTAGAGACTATAATATTTTCATGAACTAACTAGTTTTTATAAGCTAAATATTTAAGAACATGTTAAGTTTTTTGTTTGTTTTTAGCTAAACAGTGCGACTTCTATGTACAGTCCTCCTCGCAAAAAACATTTCAAGTTATTTTCCTTTTTTACATCATTTAATAACTAAGTTCATGTGAAAGGTACAGATGGATCACATTCCTGAAAGAGGGTAAGTTTTCATTTCCAAATACTTGATATTGTCCCTCCCCCATCTGGACAAAGACATAAGCCTAGCAATGTGAGACTTTGTAATTAGGCTGAAACACTTTAAATAAACTTTTTTTTTTAAACCACCACCTTTGAGTTGAGGCTGTTAAGATATATAAAGCTTGTTATCTCTAAGAATTTATTCACAAACAATCCTCATTGCTTTTTATTTTGATTTTGCTTATTCATATATTGAGAAATATTAAGAATGATGTGCCAAATTACATTTGTTCACCTTGTTTCAAGGAAGACATCTATGAATTTAGTGGCAACCCTTGATCACCTTTACTTAGCAAAGCAGGGAGAAAGAGGCCAAAGACAGGTAATTCTCTCTTCTCTTCCTCTCTCTCTGTATATATATTTATTTATTTCCAACTCTCTACTGATATATATATATATATATATATATATATATATATTTGGCAGTAGATCTGCATTCCAGTTGGGGCTTAGGTTATGATCTGATATGACATAACAGATCAGTTAATTTCTCTGATATTAATCTTCCCTGATCTGTGTAATGTTAATAATGTAAGATTTGGTGGGAAGATATAAGAAGTTAATTTATGGGCATGAATTCCAGGCTCTAAATTATTATACAAATATTATTATTATTTCTTCTGGAGCTAGTATTAGTAATTACCACTAACTGGAATATCAAGTCTGACATGTGACTTTCCCAATTACAGCCTACATGACTTCTATCTTCATTGTTCAATTACTAAGAGTAGACTGGTCATTTTTGGTGTGCTTCTGTGTTATCCTAATGGGATACTAAATATCCTGGTATTATAAGCATACTTTCTCAATGTAGACTTGCTTTGAAAAAGAATTATCTATGTGGGACTAAGACAGATTAACCAGATCATGTGGTAGTATACATCAGTAATGCAGTTATGCTGGTGGAAAAAAATACAGATTCTTTTGAACCTTGAAATTTACATATACACACACTTATTTTTTTAATTATTTGAAATCTTGTCAAGCAACAGTAGACAAATTATACAAGAACATACAAATTCATGTTTGTATAAATATTGACTACTGTACAATTTAATTCAGATAAAAGTATACTAACATGAGATTGAAGGGTATCCAGGAAAGACGGTAGCAGCTATAAGGTAAATTTAAGGAAGAGAAAATCAAATTATGTCAAAGTCTACTTTAGAACAAATTACTGGGACAGAGTTAAACATAAAATAATTATAAAAGGATCCACTAGGAAGATATAATAATTCTAAATGTGTAGGTACCAACAACACAGCTTAAAAATATAGGAAGAGAAAAGTCATAGAAAACCCAGAAGTAGACCAACACAAATATGCCAAACTATTTGACAAAGGTGCAAAAGCAATTCATTGTAAGAAGCATAGTCTTTTCGATAAGTGGTGGTCAAGTATTTGGGCATCTAAAATTATAAAATGTAGGTTAAAAAAGGAGAAAACCTTCAGAATCTAAGACGATATAAAGAGCTCTTAGATCTGACATCAAAAGCATGACCCAAAAAAGGAGAAAAAAAAAAAAAGATAAATTGCACTTCAAAAAAGTTTAAAAATTTGCTCTCAGACTCATGGAAGAGAATGAAAATACAAGGTGTAGTGGGAGAAAATATTTGAAAACCATATATATGAGATCTTTATCAGATCTCAAAACCGAGGAGGAAAAAACCAAATATTTCATTTAGAAAAGGGGCAAAAATCACAAACAAACATATCACTTAGGATATACAGATGACAAGGACATGGAAAGATGTTTAACATCATAAGGCATTAGGGACATGCAAACGAAAGCCAAAGAGGTATATCCTTATACAAAGACTAGAATCGCTATCGTGAAAATAGCAACAATGCCAAATGCTTACATAGATGCAGAGATAACTGTTGATATTTGGGAGAATGGAAAGTCCATTGCTGCATGGATTTTGTGGTAAAATGTGCACCATTATCATGTTGTAAATGTTTTGTTATGCTAGACATATGACACAGATTAGTTTCATGAGCCACAGTTGTGTGACTTGAGTTGGCTGATGGGACCAACCAGGAACATCATAAACTGTAAAAGTGTCAGCTGTGGTAAGACATTGCTGATAATGCTGAGAGGAAGTCTAAAGTATGATGTGGTAAATCTGCTGAGATCAGACAAGAGCAGAACCTCATGCAGTGTAGCCTCCCTCAGTGTGAGATAGAGGGGTCAACCATTTCCAGAAGTCAAGAGTCTGGCGTAGAGCAGTATCTCTGCGTCAGAAATAGTCTGTGATGGAGGATGTGTTGCTGTGCTCAGGGAGAAATGGTAGTATTTTGTGTGATGCAGGCTGAAACAGCAGCCTGAGTTAAGTTGGTTTCATCAGATAAAGGGCATTTAACTTGGGCATTTGCATGAAGAATCCAGATGGTTTGATCAGTAGCTGTGATTAGTTTCTGCAGTTCATGGCCCCAACGAGTAGAGTATTAATCTGCCAGTCTGTAGTTTTCCAAGTGCCAGACCAAACACTTGGCTGTTGGCAAGTACCCAAGCTTCAGTGAAATTATAGCAAGTTTCATCAAGGTGAGCATAAGCCAGAGTTATGAAAATGCCATGAGTTCTGTCCATTGGGCAGAGCGACCACACCATTTTCTGCTCTTCACTACTAGCACTGAGGTTGAACAGATGTAGAAGCCCAGTGGATGCCATTTGTTTTTGGCTTAGCCAAACCATCAATGGACCAGGCCCAGACATTTTGGGGAACCTGAATGAATCAAGATCCCCATGAACACAGCAGCTTTCTATAAGACAGTGGTGTGGGGGATTAAATTGCTCCCAAAGTGGTTGTTGCCACTTTTCAAGTAAAGTGGAGATATGGGGGCCAATGCCAGGCCAGTTGCATTGTTGAATATAACATTTCTATTTAAAGAGTGAGGCTTTTTGGGTTCTTCCTACCTTGTTATTTATTAAGTCCAAGTTAACCAAAGTTAGGCATTCAGTTTCAACAAGAACCCAATGGCAAGCCAATAACTACTTTCAAAAGGAGTAACCCTGGCAGTCCTGTCATGGAAGGGATGGCGATACCCAGGGGCTGCCTCTGCATTGAGGCTTCTCTCTTTGACAAATGCCCACTTGACAGAGGCATCAGTCATAGGATCTCAGGGTTCACAGAGGTCATTAGTGCTCTGTGGAGGCATAAGGACAGAGCGTGTGCCATAGTTTTCTGGATCACTTCCAATGCAGACTGTTGCTTTGGGTCCACACAAAGGATGCTGATTTGTTCATTGTTCAATGTGAAAGAGCAAGAAGAAAGTTGGTGTTTTTGGTTTTGTTTTTTTAGAGAGAGAGCACACATATATGTGAGCTTGCACAAGTGGAGGGGTGAGTTGGGGAGGGGCAGATGGTGAGGGAGAGAGAGAGAATCTTAAGCAGGCTCCATGCCCAGCCATGGAGCCCAATGTGGGGCTTGATCTCACGATCCTGACATCAGGACCTGAGCTATAACCAAGAGTCGGATGCCTGGGCACCCAGGTGTCTCAAGAATGTCAATGTTAAGCACATATTCTCTCTAGTACCCAGAGTTCAAGAAGATGCTGGACTTCCTATGTGGTGGCAGAGGCTAATAAGACAAGACTTCCTTGACTTCCAGAGGCGTCAAATGTTTTGAATCTGTTCACTTAGTCCCAAGACATTTAATTTGTCAGGCAGGTCTGAAACTTTTCAGGGTTTATTATGCCCTTGCGTGTGGGATTGTGATACCGTCACAGGGCTGTTGAGACTGATGATTCTGATTTGCTAACCAGTAAGATGTCATGTGTGTAGTGAAAGCTTTGAACATAAGCTTTGAACATCAGAGGGTAGAGACATTCATGCTAAATGCTGACCATTCATCAATTGCAAATGAAAGGAGGATTTAGGGAAATGATTTACGTGTTACATTTTTCCAGACTCTTCCTGATCTGGAGAGTCTCCCCTGGCACTTATGTGCTGGGGAAGAATGTGCATTTAACATCAATTCTTACCCTACTCTTAAGTGGAGAAACAATGTTACATTTAATTGGCCCAAAGCATCCCACCACAAGGTCACGTTAGCTTCTCTTCCCCACCTCACTCAAATTGTATTAGTTAAATCTGGGTGTCTTTTTCTTCCATGGTCTGGAGAAGATTGTGATTTGGGCACACATATCCATCAAAGCCATAAAAATTTGATTCTGTCTCTTCCCCTAAATTCCCCAGCATACTTAGAAGGAGGTGTATGGTCTTTGATCCCTCTTAGAGTAATGGAGATATTAGCCCCTCCTTGAAACATCTGTATTCTCAAAATAATTGAGATCATGATGAAAAGCATGGGAGGCATTGGTGACACATGGAAAGTGGCACCACCCCATTAAACAAGCCTTCTCATTTTTGTTTTGAGCAGCATGGTGGCAGCTCATGGTCAACCAAACAAACTTGCCTAGTACTCTGTATTGGACAGTAAGAGCTTCCTAGCTGATACCATATCTTTTGAACTTAGAAGCCCTTGACTCAGCTTTTTTAGCCACACTGCCTTTTTGGATGGGGTCACAGGGTTTTGTGCCTTCTGGCTAAGTCGGTCTTGGATCACATGGGGTGACTTTCTTTGAGGAGTCCTCCATAATCCAAAACATCTGCTGCCCCATTCTGAAGAGGACATTGCTTAAGTTCTCTTCGCAGGTGAGAGAAATTTTCCAGGATATGAAGGATAATTTTAATAATTCATCTAGATTTTTTGTGTGCAAATTTCTATTCTATTATTATCAATATTGAAAACTCAATCTGGAGCAGTAAGAGTCTCTGAATATTAATTAGTGCCTCAACAATGGTTTCCCACAAAAGTTTGTCTCAAAGAAATCTAGAAAGGGACAAAAAGCTTCCTCACAGCAAGACCCACTGCAAAAAGCTCTGAGGCTGTTTATTGTCTTCTTTGAATGTATCTAAGATTGCTGTGATAGACATCATAGATACAGGAACTGTAAGACAACCCAGCTGTTTCCATGCCATTCCCTTCCACTGTTTCCAGGTGTTATGTGCCTCACCTCCTCGTTTCACCAGTGACCCAGACAAAATTCTGATGCTTCACTTGGTTTCTGCTCATAATTGTCACAATTTTTTTTTCCCATTTTATGCTCATTGTGGAAGCATGTCTTTGTAACTGTTGTCCAAAAGGAAGAAGAACCTTCTGCCCATCTAGGACACCTTTTAGGGTTAGTTGTTACAACTGCTGTTGAGATAACACTTTTTCCTTGATGCCAGAGGGCTTAACTACTTCGCGTCAGTTCACATAGTCTCAGGGAGTTTAAACTGGATAGCAGGTCTCTGAATTTTGTCTGGGTTTATTAGCCAATAGGGCAGATTTGTGAGGAAGTCCTCCACCCAGAGGAGTGTTGACTATAGTTTGGGCAGCCCTCTGGTACTCCGCCTATAACCACCTCCCTATACCTCTCATTTAACTGGCAATAAAGCAAAGAACCATTTATTTACCACTAGACAACACAGTTTTGTCAAAATGTTTAGTACCAATTCCCGAGGACTTCCCTCAGATCTCATTAATTGGCCCACACGACCCTCGTATTTCCTTTTTTAAAAAGCCATGTCTCTTAATATCCCATCTTCATCATTAATTCTGTCCAGAAAATTGAAAAGTTTGTGATTATATTCTTTTAAACACACAGTATTCTCTAGTTTCATGGATGCTGATAGAAGACAAAAACCCAGGTCAGAGAAGAATGAGTGCTTATTACTCACAGCCACAATGGTCGTGAGAGCATCAGCATGTTTTTGCCAGTTCCTTGAGCCTCAGTTCACACAGCAAATAAGACAAGGACCAGAGGATGCTTGCACAAAATTACATTACGGAAGAACTCTGAGGGTCGGGCTTTCAAATCTTCTGTAAATAGCATATGCGTGATTGTTCTTAGCTCTGGAGGGAGAGATTATCTTTTATCATACTGGAGCGTAAGAAAATCCACCCTTTGCTATGGAAGGGTATACTAGCTCTATGAAACAAAGGTTGTTTGCTGTACAACTCGTAAAAATAGCTTAGAACAAAGAGCAGTCAGTGCTTGGCTTACAAGACTTGCAGCCCTGTAGAAGACCCATGAAGAATTGCCTTCCAACATTGAATAATTCAATTAAGAACCAATTCAAGTGAATTTGGTAAGACCAAATAATGCTTCTGGCAGAGGTAACCTGCAGATTTTAAGCCCTCCTTTTAACAAAATGTATGTTTGATCACCTTACGTTGACCACCTTATGCTGCTTTCCTACCAGCTTCCAGGCTTCTGCACTAGCTCAAGTCCGTTTTGGTTCCATGGGCACATTTTGTCTCCAGATTAATTGGCCTCCACTTGGGGTCCTCAGCTCTTGCATAAGGGCATTTGAGAGCCTGGAGTTTTCAGAATTTGAGTTCAAATGGCCCCAGTATTGGGGGAACTTTTTAATGGTAAAATCTCAAATTTCAGAAATCTACATAGCAAAGGCATGCTATATGACCTCATTAATAACACTTCAGAAGTCAAGGAAATGGAATACTTGGTTTATATACAAGTGATAATGGAAAAAAACCACTTTTTCTTTTAAAACACTGTCTAGCCCATATTGTGGCATATACATAAAGTAACTCTTCTAATTGGCTAATCAGATTGTATTCCCTGTGAAAATCTGTTCTACTAAAATGATGGTATATGACAGGAAATGTCTCTTTAAGATGCTTATGCTTAATATGACTCAAAGACTTAAATCCTCAATTTGAGAGAGAACAGTATAGTTAGGCCTCATGCCCCATTTCCTCTTTCATTAATTTTTGCTAAGGGGGGTTTCTGACATGAAGGAGAGAAGTCCTAGGGCTGTGCACAATGCTTTGCCCATATTGTAATACAAAGCTGCCAGATGCTTCCCCTCCAAAGCAGGGGATGAAGGTCAATGGTAATAGTGCTTGTTGTGAAGCATTTTTACTGACTGCATTATACCTGCCATGTCAGCAGTACCCAGACTCACTTCTGAGGTTCAGCAGAAGGAGGATAAAGGAAAGGAGAATTTCAGGTGGTAATTTAGTGCAAAAGAACAGCACTCAGGGAATAATGGTGGTGCTGAGAACTCTTTGTGCCCTTATAAAAGGTCATTGCATGAGGAGTG
The DNA here is from genome assembly GCF_024610735.1 of Ursus americanus. Taxonomy (NCBI): domain Eukaryota; kingdom Metazoa; phylum Chordata; class Mammalia; order Carnivora; family Ursidae; genus Ursus; species Ursus americanus. The sequence continues at coordinate 11,863,033 of NC_142145.1, read as the reverse complement.
TCTGTTTCTCTTTCTCTCTCTCTCTCCCTCTTTTTATTATTTTTTTAATATTCTTCTACAAGGAACAAAAGTTGTATTTTAGATGCACGATACATTTTTCTCCTGTTTATTATTCTCCTTGACAACTCTGAATATCCTGTTTTCTTTCCAGCTAATTCAGGAAACTTGTTTCCTTGATGTTAAAGAGATATGGAGAATGCATGTGTGTATTTATATGTACTTGTCTGTGTGTATGCATGTGTATGAACATGTGTGTTTATATGGATCGTTGTATGTTTATATGTATAGCTGTGATTAGAAATCTTGGGAGCCCTTAGGATTTTGATTTATCAGCATTTTCTGTTTACAGTGATTCGAATTCTGATAATTGTCTTATATTTCTTCTTTTTGCCTCATGGGCTCTGGAATCTTTGATCTTCACTGTCCTGCTCTCTGTGGTTTTATGGCCTGGATTTTGCTGCGATTGAGAAAGTGGACATTAATTATGAAGGAGAGGATGTGCTTGAAGCTAGAGAACTAATTAAAGTAAGTTTAGTAAGATTAAATAATACTTGAGGTAGAGGAACATTTACTTAATATACAATAATACTGCACGTACTATATATAATCTTCGTTGACTAAGTTCTTTCAAATCTGTCTTTTTCTGCATATGTGTATGACTGCATAAATGACATAATAAGACTATAATCTTTATTGACATAAATGTTCACTGCCATTTCATGTGCATAACATAGCCACCAAATTATGGAAGGCCTCATTGGCAGGGCACACAACTGGAGTCTAAACCAGGACTGAGCCCAGGAACTGAGCTTATTATTTATTTTTAAGATTTTATTTATTTTTTGAGAGAGAGTGAGAGAGAGAGAGCACAAGCCGTGGGAGAAGCAGAGGGAGAGAGAAGCAGGCATCCCGCTGAGCAGGGAGCCTGATGTGGGGCTGGATCCCAGGATCCTGGGATCATGACTTGAGCCTAAGGCAGATGCTTAACTGACTGAGCCACCCAGGTTTCCCGAGCCAAGGGATTATTAAGAAGGAGAAAAGAGTAAAGCAAAATCCAGAGATGGAAATTAGGCGAGAGAAGCAAGCTTAGAAAGTAGATGTTAGACTGCCAAGCTGAGTTCTTACCACATCAAGAGAAATGAGGGCTGAGCACAGGCATTGGGCAGAGTTCAAGCTTGAGCTTTGTCAAACAAATAAAGCAAAGGCCAGCAAAGCTTTTTTTGTTTTGTTTTGTTATAGTTAAAGCCTAAATTAATTTACTCTCCAGAGTAAGGAGTCCATGCAAATTAAGGAGTTCTCTAATACTTGAATAAAAAAATTAAATCACGGTTTTCAAAGTGTTACAAAGAGGCTATCACAGTTTTTATGCTATTTAAGTTTTGAAAACTAGAACTTGTTCATAGCTGGTTAAATCCTACCTTTTATGGGTAAAGAAAATATTTTTAGCTAGGGTCTGGCATACTAAGGTTTACCCAATGTTCTTGGTGGTTTATTATTTTCAACTATTAGAACCGATTATGAAGAAACACAGCACTTAATTTTGTTGTCACTCATGCAGCTGTAAATAAAAAAAATTAAAGAAACACAAGAAAAACTAAATAAAACAGAAAGCTTATTTAGACCATTTGGTAGGTTGGATTTGCTAGTAGCAGATGCTGAGATGGGGGTTCAAATGTTAGTCAGGAATCAATTTCTTTGAAAGAAGAACGGAAAGCAAGATTTGTAAAGAAACTTCCATAGGAATAGTGTGACTTCACATGACGTGGCCCTTTGCAACTAAGGCATACTCTCAAGTTGCTGTCTGTTGACCAGATAACCCACAGCTGGGTTGCAAGTCCTAACCTACTAATTATAAGATACAACCCAATAAAAACAAACATGAAACAATACTTTACAAATGAAAATTCAAGAATGTCCAGTAATGACGATTATATTCATCATTATAAGACAGAGTATAGTATTTGCATATATCATTATTCATGGCCATATATAAATTAAGACCACACACACAAAAATCACTACACAGCTCCCTAGATGATAATATTACAAATAATGACATTTTCCAAGGGTTGGAGAAGATGTGGCTCAGAAGGAATGTTCATTTATGACTAATGAGATTTATAATGGTATAACTACTTCAGAAAAATTTGACAGTTACGTAAAAGATTAAAAAACTGAAACTACCATATAGTCCAACAATTCCACTTTTTAGTACTTACCCAAGAGAAATAAAAATACATAGCCACACATGTGTACGTATGAATGTTTATGGTAGCTTTGTTCATAATGGCCTAATGCTAGAGATCTGCAAACATCCCCCAAATTAGTCAAGAGATGAATGGAATGTGGATCATCAATGTAAAGAAGCAAAAACTGATGTGTGTAGTCTCAAAAACATGATGCTGAGCCAAGCAAAAGAATGCATATTGTGTGATTCCATGTATATGACACTCCAGGAAAATGATCTATAGTGACAAATCTGACCAAGGCTTTCCTGAAGTTGAGGATTAAAAAAGAGACTGACTAGAAAGGGGTGTAAGACAAAACTTCGAGCAAAGGGAAGTCTTCTATTTCATGATTTTGTTAATATAAACATTGTTAAGGTTTGTCAAACTATATAACTAAAATAGGTATTTTATGTAAATTATACTTTAATAAAATTATTTAAAATAAACTTATCTGGGATTTTTAACATCTTTATTGGGATGCTATTCATATACTATAATTTCCATATATCTAAAATGTACAATTCAGTGGTTTTTAAGTATATGATGAGTTACACAACCATACCCACAGTTTAAGTGTAGAATATTTTCATCATTCTAATGTACTCATTAGTAGTCTCTTCTGTTCTTTTTTATTTTCTCATTATATAGAATAAAAAATATATATTAATACAATATAGTTCATACTTACATTATTTTGTAAGCATTTACCTATGCCACTAAAATTATTAGTTAGTTTAAAGGCTGTGTAATATTAAAGTTTATTAATATGTCATAATTTACTTAAACATTTTCCCATTGTAGGACATGTAGATTATTTCTTTGAAGCCCTTTGAGTAAAGCAGACTATAAGATATAGAACATATTATTAGCTTTTTGTTTGTTTAAATGAAGACATTTATATTATTTTTCACCCTGTTACTAATCTAGAAAAATCCCAAAGACTGAAAATGAATAATAATGAAGAGTAAATATGCATGCAGACTGAGAACTATTCATATTTTGAATTAATGCAACTTTTAGTAATCAACTTGTGATTAGCAAGATTTAGGTGGACTGGATCTTAGGGAGAACTCTTTAAGTTTAGAGGTTAAAGAAAACTATGAATTTCTTGAATCATTAGTTCAAAGATTATTTTGGAATAGAAAAAAATTACAGCAAAAGAGTCAGGAGAAGTTATGTCATTTGCCTTCAAAGGAATCAGAGTATTTCCTCAACATCTACAGGACCTCATCCCAGTCACAAAGAAGGAAAGTTCTACAGGCGCTTGTTTCTACTTGCTGTTGAACTTGCCTTCAGTAACATGGTTTTCTGCTTGAATGATCTCAGTTTACTAGACTTTTTCACATAAACTTTTTTTTTTTTTTGGATAGTCAAGGAACTCTGTGCCTGCTGCTGCTGGCACAATGCTGTTTTATTGCCAGTGTGAACCATAATGAGCAATTGGTATTCTCTTAGGATATGTATATAAAAAACGACTTCTGTAATCAAAAAGGTTGAAGGCCTGGGAAACTCTTTTCACTTAGAGGACTAGAGAGCCCGTCTGTAAGAAAATAAATTGATTATTTTCAAATAAATGCAAGATAAAGTTTGGTATTGCTATCCCACTTTTAGAGGTAAGTGGGATTTGTCTTTTAAGGTACACAGGTCACCTATCTGTTCTAGAATTGTCCTACCAGAGTGATAAACATTCTTTGATTTGTAATATTATTTGAGATGTCAATTGGATCAACCTTTTACTTTATGTATTAGTTTTTTTTCTTTGCAATTTTAATATGCTTTTTTTTTTTTTTGATGTTGCTAGAAGTAGGGCAGTAGATAATTTAATCTACGTAAGGAACTCTTGTTTGGTGATTAGTATTCATCTCCTTGAAAAATTTACACTTCCATCAACAGGACCATTCCAATCCTGTTTAATGCTATGTTACTGGCTATGAATATAAGGAGAAACATATGTTTAAGAACATATATGTAGTCTCAATCCCTAGAGAATACGGTTTCTGGATTAGTTGATTCAAGACCCTTTTCTTTGTATAGGTTTTATTGCTGATCCATGCGCCAGGCACATTTGTAAATATTGAACATAAATAAGGTTTCCCTAAAATATTTCTCTGTGCTATTAATACATTCTGAAACTAATTTATAAAATCTAATAATTTCATCCTTTTCCAAATGCCTAGGGCTCTATGGTGAAAAGTGATAGCATTCTGGGAATAGGAATGCTGTTTGAAAAAGGATTAGTAAAACCCATGGTATGGATATTACCTTTAACAATGAGATCGTTTTGGAGATTTGTTGATATATAGTCTGAAAAAAATATCCTCAGCCCCCTTGAAAGAAGATCTCTGAAACCTGCTCAATCCACACAGACTGTAGGATGATTTTCATTAATGAGAATTAATAGTCTTTTGTTTTCTTTGGGAAAACTCTGAATGCTGACTGCATGAAATAAATAGCTTTTTATTATCTTGAATTCAGGTAGATTTGGTGATAAATAACTTGCTGTAGAACTTTTCTTAACTTTAAATGTTGTTCTCATGGAAGCTACTGTTGTGCTATTCAAGGCCTCCTAGATGTAACTCCTGCAGATTTAGGGACTTCGGGGATTCTCTTCTTGGAGTCTTGTTTTTGATCTCTGGTGCATTTTTTTCTGTACTTCCTCAGATTACTTCATATGCTTTTCCTGAGGAACACTTCAGATTTCAACACACATCATCTATAACAACTAGGAGATTTAAATAAAGTGTATATTTGCATTGGATTTGGGGAGGGGTTCAGATTGAATTTCAGTTGAGGTAGACTGGGCACTGGGGCTCTGATCTGCATCCTAAATAAGCAACTCTCCTAATTCTGATGCAGGTGGTTAAAGACCACTTTTGAGAAGTAGAGTTTTGGATTATGTTGGGTCTTCCCAGTTAGACTGTTGGGTCCTTGAGAGTTCTGTATGAAGAACTCAGGGCACTGCGCATGGTTGGCTCTGAGAATACATTTCTTAAATAAGTTATTGCTAAATCCAACTTTACAAATATCTTCACTTGCAGCTTATTCGTGCACTGTGGATTCTTCTTTGTTGAATATCTTCGTCTGTCCTTCTTTCCTTCCTTCCTTCCTTCCTTCCTTCCTTCCTTCCTTCCTTCCCTCCCTCCCTCCTTCATTTTTTTCCCATTTATATCTTTATTTTTTTTCCCTATCTCTGTCAATCCATTTCTTTATTTTTCTTTTTTCTTTATTTTCTTGTATCTTTCCTGCCTCTACCAAGAGATTTTCTCAAGGCCTAGATATTCTCGAGGGAGATTCCTACAACATGAATTCATTTTACCTGGGCCAATATTTTAAATGATAATTTCTTTCATGGATTCCCAGTTTCAAACAGAGTTCTTAGAAATGCTTATTTTTAATTGGTTATCAGTTGCAGAATAGATTTAATTGTTGCGTCAGTTGGAAAACACAACATGTACTTCTGCCCAGCACTTGTTCAGAATTACGTTACTGTTTGGTGGGTAAAGTGGTAAAATTAACCCCCTGCTGGCTTTCTCTCGGATAGTGTTTGTTGGTGTTAATTGAGATGTGGAGCCAAGGCCCCAGGCATGCAGAAATAAGCAAAATGCAATGTAAGAACATTTCAATAATGTGTATAGGGTACCTACATTACAGAGAGATGGATTGGACATTAAAAACATGTATAAGAACTTAAACTTAGCGATTTCAGCTTTTTTTTTTTTTTCCAGAAGTATATTTTAAGAGTTAGAAGTATGGCCTTCATCTGAAAAGTCGAATTTTTCTGCAAGTCTTCTGTGAACAAGAGTTACTTTCAAACAGTTTCCCATTGAAATGAGCTGAAATACTGATCCAGTGCCATGCCTTTGTGGACATAGCAGGAGTGACTTTTGAAAACTATGGAACTGTAGAGAAATAGTAACTTATTCCATAGCCGATTTCTATATCATTATTTTAAATTTACCACTCAGGAGTCACTCTGTCTTCTCTGTTATCTTCAAGTTCAGAGCAGTTACGTAGGGAGATGGTTTCTGTCTTGATAGACAAGATGCAAAATACTAAAACATCTATTGAAAATTAAATGGGAGGACATAGGTAAATTGAATACCCTAGAGATGTGGTTACTTGGCTCATTTAGAAGTTCATGGATTAGCTCTGCAGTCTTGGGTGTTGAATGTGGGTTTTCAAGAGTAAGAATGAATTACAATAGGGACGCCTGGGTGGCACAGTCCTTAAGCGTCTGCCTTAGGCTCAGGATGTGATCCCAGCATTCTGGGATCCAGTCCCACATCAGGTTCCTCTGCTGGGAGCCTGCTTCTTCCTCTCCCACTCCCCCTGCTTGTGTTCCCTCTCTCGCTGGCTGTCTCTCTCTCTCTGTCAAATAAATAAATAAATAAATAAATAAATAAATAAATAAATCTTAAAAAAAAAAAAGAATGGATTACAATAGACTTGATGTGAGTTAAAATAAATACGAACAATGACGTATCATGATAAAGTTAGAAAACACTACATATGAGCTATCTTTTTAAAATACAGCAATACAGTTAATTTAATATTTTGAATTTTTCCCCTATCCTAGGCAAAGGCAAAATTCAATAGAATATTATTTTTAACCTGTAAAGAAAAAATAAAGCAGCAGAACTTAATTCAAATTTCTCTGAACCCATGTGAAATGCCCATTCTCAAACGCTTTTAAGAAAAAAGATGGATGTTTATTTGTATTACAAATTGTAGCTATTATCCTTGAATTCATGCAAAACTTCACAAAATATTCTGTTTGAGGTCTGTAAATACTGATGCTATTTGTCGTTAAAATTAGATAAATTGAGAAATGGTCATCGCTGGGTGCTCAATCATTCAGAACCCTGAGAGCTAGACAATTTTGTGAGAAATGTTCTAAAAATACCGAAATAATGTAAGAAATAAATCAACAGGATTTAAATCAGTCATTACACAGATTTGGATAAACATGTAAAATGTGAAAGAGTTAACACCTTTGACTCACAAGTTTTTGATGACATGCCATTGTTTTTAAGATGATGTCCAAAACTTTTGACAAGGCTTTCAAGAATTTTCATCTCTTACAAAAAGGCAGCGGGGGAGGGGGGCCCTGCCTTAGGCTTGGGTCATGATCCCAGGGTCCTGGGATCAAGCCCAGTATCTGGCTCGCTGCTCAGTGGGGAGCCTGCTTTTCTTTTTCCCTCTGTGCTCTCTCTCTCAGGAAAATAAATAAAATCTTAAGGAGAAAAAAAAAATGCTTAAAAGAAGTTTCATTGGCTAAGGGGTACCTGGAGGCTCAGTTGGTTGAATTCTGACTCTTGGTTTCAGCTCAGATCATGATCTCATGGGATTGAACCCCATGGGCTCTGCACTCAGTGGGGAGTCTGCTTGTAGATTCCCTCCCTTTGCCCCTTTGCCCACTTTCACACACGCTCTCTTTCTCTCTAAAATAAAATAAATAAAAAAAAGATTTTTGTCAACTTGAACAAAAATGTTCATAGTTCATTATTTTTTATAGCCCCACTCAAATAGAAACCCAAATGCCTGTCAACAGATGAAAGGATAAATAGGTTTTAATTAAGAAACCATATAGATGTGTCAAAAATAATTACTTTAAGCAGAAAATAAAAGAATTCAGAAAAAAAAGAGTATGCATTGAATGATTCCAGACATATAAAAGTCTATAGTGTCAGTGAACAGAAGAGTGACTATCTTGGGACAGTTGCATGGGACATTTGGGAGGGGTGGCAAGAAGGAAATACAAAAGGACACAAGGAATCCTTTCTGTGTGATGGATATGTTCATTAACATAATTGAGATGATGGCTCATAGGGCATATACCATTGATGGAACTTACCAATTATATACTTGAAGTACATGCAGTTTATGGTACATCAGTTAGATCTCAGCAAGTATTAGAACAAAAATTTACTCTTTATCAGATACCCTATTAGGAAATTTTGTGTATAATCTTTAATTCTTATGAATATTACCAAAAGGTATGCACTAGCATATTCATTTTTAAAGTAAAGAAATAAAGCTCATTGAGATTATATGAACTGCAGAAGGTTACACAACAAACAAATTGTGAATTTGGATCAAACTCATGCTTTCTGGCCTCAAGTCAGAATTCCGGCCTGTGGTTTGTTCTTTCCTAGTTTGAGCACCAACCCCTCCTTTGCAGGCTATTCCCCCAGCCTTTTGATTCTTCCCAGCTCAGGCCTCAGGTATCATGCCACAGAGCCAAGCTGTTGCCAGGATGCTTGGTCCCAATTCCTGATCCACAAAATTTGTGAGCCTAACCCAGTGCTATTTTATACTACCGGTCTTATGGAGATTTGCTATGCAGAAATAGATAAGTGTGTACTTATAAATCTGAAAGATAATGACTTTCATGCTAGATGGGTCTCCCCTGGATTACGATTGCCTGAACACTAGGATAAATTTCGAGACATCTGTTCCTGGTTGGGATAAGAAATAGGCTTTATAGGAGAGAGGACACATTAACAAGGGGAAGTCTCTAATGGAAAGGACAAGTCCCCTAATTTTCTATCCTCCACAGTGGCACATGGCCAGACTAGACTGTTGGACAAGGGGTGTATGACTATATTCCTGTGGACTTGCTCCTTTACTATTTTACTGTTAGTTAGCTAGAACTTCAGTAACAAAGAACCACAAACAAGTGAGTTAAACAGAAATTCATTTATTTTTTTATGGTTGTGGAGGCTAGGAGTCCAAGATCAGGGTGTTGTTGAAGTTGGTTCCTTCTGAGGGCTGTGAGGGAAGGCTCTGTTCTAGATCTCTCTCTATGGTTTATAGATGACTGTCTTCTCCCCGTGTCTTCATATCATCTTCTCTTCGTATGTTTCTGTGTTCAAACTTCCTCTTCTTACAAGGATTCTGGTCAGGCTGGATTAGGGCCTACCTTCAAGATATCATTTTAATTATCTCTGCCAAGATCCTATTTCCATATATGATCATGGTCACACTCTAGGGAACTGGGGGTTCAGACTTCAACATGTAAATTTGAGAGGGAGGATATAACTCATCCCACCACATCTACTTCCCCTTCCTTCCTTCCTTCCTTCCTTCCTTCCTTCCTTCCTTCCTTCCTTCTTTCCTTTTTTTTTTTTTTTAATTGTGCAAGCATTGCAAAATATCCTTTGTTGCAAGATGGCCTACATTTGAGGGGCCATGTTTTTAACAGGAGCTTTATGAAATGTCAGATGTCAAACAACAGGGGACATGGGGGTGAATGGGATATTATATTCCCATCTTCTGAAAGTAGAAAGCCACTTTTCCATGGAAAGCTGTATTGTGAGCACACCATTGGAGAGTGCTGACTGTCCTCACACCGAACTCAAAAAGAAAAGCCATCATGACCATCAAGGAGCAAAATTAAAGCTTCCCAGAACCTAGTATTTAATGAGATTGCAAATGTTTTGGGCTTCTAGCATGATGAAGCACATATATGTCCTTATCCCTTGGAGAGGTGGAGGACAGGGTCCAAACATTGATTCCCTTTGGCCCTAACCAAACTGGAACAACTTTAACACCCTTGGACTTAAGCAAACAAGGCCTGCCCTACATGCCATGAACAGCAAGGACAAGAGGGATCTCTTTCTCACTTAATCTATTCCTTAACCCCTGCTCTCATTACTGACACTGTTCAGGCTCCAGGTTGCCTCTATCCTTACAAAAGGTGACTTTGTAGGAATACCATGAAGGTTTGTGGTGTGCACAACTGCTAACTATAGAAAGTGTCTTTTAAAGAAACACTGACTCAGAGCAAGGGAAGAGTTCAAATGGTGATATATGTAGGTGAGAGAAAAGACAAATTTAACTCTCAAATCATTTCTCTTTGATAGCAGGGATGCAATAGATTTTTCTGTAACCTGGGCTGTTTTCAGGTCCATTTACTTGCTTCTCTTTGTGCTCTAATTTTGTTTGGAGATACAAATGATTAGGGCAGAAGTCCCATTAATTGAGCAATTGAATGTGGCTGCCAAGGCTGGTCAGAAATCCAAAACATTACATATTGCTTTTATATAGGTCCAGACATGATGTGATGGAAATATGTTCCTGGTTATTTACCTTGGCAACTAAATGGATATGAAATACTAGAATTGCTTTTAGTGATAATGGTTTCATTTTAATGGAAATACTTAATATAATTTAGTTACATTTAAAAGAATGGGTAACATTTCAGCTAGATTAAACTTTTTAATTAGATTTTGATATGTTAATATAATTTGTGTTTTATCATTTAATTTTAATAGATAATTTAAGAAAATATTTTGAAGATATAAAATGATTATTTAATTTTTTAATAGTTTTATTTATTTACAGTTTTCTAAAAAATATGCATTTTTATATTTGCATTTATATTTTCATTTTTGATCCTTTAGATCAGTGGTTAGCAAACTTTTCTGTTAAGTACCAGAGAATAACTACTGTAGACTTGTAGCCATGTCTTCCTCAATCCCAGCTCTTCAGCTCTGCTGTCTTAGTAGGAAAACAGCTACAGTTGATATATAAATGAGTAGGCTTCTCTGATTCCAATAAAACTTAACTTACAGACACTGAAATTTGAGTGTCATATAATTTTCATGAAATACTCTTAATTCTTTTCAATCACTTAAAAAAAATCTTAGCTTAAGGGCTGTGTAAAAACAAGTGTCATGGGTCAGAGTTGATTGAACCCTTTCCTGGATCATTATTCTCAGCATAACACAAATTATATGAACACATTGATTATTACAAGAAAATGAGTGATTCAATCTGTAGATTGAAATCAATACAAATAAATTTCATGAAATAAATATATAGTTGCTTATGAATTATCTTTGTCTTTACTTAATTACTTATCATAGCCAGCTCTCATCAACAGAACTGAGAAATGTACAAAATAGATGCATTCAAATTTGACATTTTTTGAAATTTTTGTCAAGCAGAAAACATAGCTGTATATGTTTTGTCCGTATGAATGCTTATTTGTTGGAAGATAGAACATATTTTATTCAGTGGTTTGTTGCTTACTTTATAATTTTTAAAGCTAACAGGCTTTTGAATAAAATATGTTCTGGATATTTTCTCTCGTTAAGTACAGTTTTACTGTGTTCCCTGTTTCCCTGTTTGCCCTGACCTAGTGATTCTCTCTCTGGCATTTCTTTCTTGGCCAACCCTGGCTTTTGTATCACCTCGTAGAATTCTTTATACCTCTGTAGACTCTCTGATAGATTTCTCAGGACTGTGATTTCTCAGAGCCAGACTTCTTTTTTTACCCTGGGAGCGGTCTATTGTGAAGGGTGGTGAGGATGAGTGATGGGAGGGGGGGGGTTGTCCTCTAAAATTCCCAGTTAAAGAAATATATGAAGGAGAGAGAGAAGGAGAGAGAGAGATAGAGTGAGAGAGAGGGAGCACACAATCTCCCTGGTCTCTCCAACTCTCCGTGCTTTAAACAATAAAAGATTTCCTTCTACTCACACATGCCCACTGCTGGTCAGCACGGTAGATCCACTCCATGCGGACATTCAGGGACCCAGGATCAGAGAACAATAATCATAACAGTCATAGTTCCTAAGGGAAATCCTGAAATGTTCTTGCATTGACAGCTAAATGTGTTGGCCTTTATAGGCACTTTCATATAACTAACAATGTATTGAACAGAAGGAGTCACATGGCTTGCCCATCCACAAGGGGCTAGGAAGATGAAAAGACAAGAATATTTTGAAAACAGCAGTAGTAACAGTAGTAGTACTGAAAACAGTAGTAGTAGGACAGATACAAACAAATTTATAAATGTCTAACAATTTTTCCTTTAAGGATGCCTTGGTCTCCATGGAGCCTCATCTTTGACTAGGTACAAACACATTGTGTCTTTACTATTCTTTCTAGTCTCCAAAGTTAGGATGCTTCAGTTGTCTTTGTGAAATTTGTGCTGGGATGTAGGTTAACGAGGACTGTGAAATTTAAGAAGTGTAAGATATTTGAGGCATATTGTTTTGTTCATTTCAATCTCCTTTTTTGGGAGAAGGGAATGAACGGCATTAGCCATAAACTTGGGTTTTTAAATTATGCTTGGTCTTTAGTTTAAGATTGCTTATAAATATTTTAGTTTTTATGTTACATAATTGAAAATTGTAGGAAAATGTATTTCTGACTCTACTGAGGGCAGTGAAATTCCATCTGAGTATTTGCAGTATATCTTCTGATGTCTTAATTTAAACAATATGATTTGCAAAGATTTTTAGTTTATTCCAGCTAATATGGTGTAGCTTTAATGGATGCAGTTTGGGATTGATAATGCTTAACATAATTCATTTTTTGTTTATTTATAATTAGGTATTAATTCATTTCTGCTAGTGAGATCCAGGTATGAACAAAATAGTTTTGTTGTTTTGTTTTGTTTTTAAAGATTTTATTTATTTGACAGAGAGAGACACAGCGAGAGAGGGAACACAAGCAGGGGGAGTGGGAGAGGGAGAAGCAGGGAGCCCGATGCGGGGCTTGATCCCAGGACCCTGGGATCTTGACCTGAGCCGAAGGCAGACGCTTAACGACTGAGCCATCCGGGTGCCCCCATTGTTGTTTGTTTTTGTTTTAGTGGGCATTGATTTCCTTGATAGTATTTGATAGCATTATCATAGCTAAGCATGGTAGTCAAAAGATGTTTTTGATAAAATAGAAAGTCAGCAAAAGAATGCTCATCACTTCACTTTTTTTGTAGGAAGGTGAGAAATACAAAGGTCATAGTGAAGGGATAGGGAATGTTGATAAAGGATGCTCACATCTACCACTGACATTACTCAGCATCCATTATAGGCTTTGAGACTAATGGGGCACCCTACATCCCTTACCTCTGTTAACCTTCACAACAGCTCTGTGAAGTGGGCATCCGAGGAAGTGGAGGCCTGTGAGGCATGTAGTTACCCATGGTCACAGATTATAAGAGTAGACTCAGACCCCCAAGCTTTGGTTTTTCTTTCTTGTTACTCCCAGTCTCAATATTTCCAGTGACATTTAACTGGGAAATCTATTCCTTCCCTACCTGCAACCACAGAGTGAAATAATAGGCTCTACGGAGTGCTCTAGGAGTAGATTCTAGTGGGATAATTGCAAGGCTAGCATCATCAGGGACTCTGGGGCCTTGAGTCTACATGGCTCAAGTTGATCACTAAGTAGATGGCTAGTGCGGTCGCGGTGGCTAGCACTCCCCGAAGGAAGGATGCCGCTGCTGAGATGTGGCTGTTGTGTTCCTGGCACAAAAAGGGGCATTCAGAAGACCAAGGATATTACCTCCACCCAGTGACTCTCATTACCATAGAATGCAATCAAAGTATTATAGAGTTTGGCTATTCTGGACATCAGCGAAAGACAATTATCATACAGTTTCACTCATATGCAGAATATAAGAAGTAGTGCAGAGGATCATAGGGGAAGGAAGGGAAAACTGAATGGGAAGAAATCAGAGAGGGAGGCAAAGCATGAGAGACTCTTAACTCTGGGAAACAAACTGAGGGTTGCAGAAGGGGAGGTGAGCAGGGGGATGGGATCACTAGGTGAAGAGCATTAAGGAGGGCATGTGATGTGATGATCACTGAGCGTTCTATGCCACTGCTGAATCATTGAACACTACATCTGAAACTAATTATGTACTACTACTATATGTTGACTAACTGAATTTAAATAAGAAAAAACAAAGACAAGAAAACCCGGAAAAAACAAAAATAAAAAACCAAACCAAAACAGAAGTATCATAGAGGCCTAGGAGATATGAAATTTGTTGTCAGGCAGCAAGGTGGCCAAAGACAACATAAAGTCTTACACATTTGTGGAGATGACACATAGGTTATCGGCAGCAATGATACTATAACATATGTCCAGGGGACAGGAAGTCAGTGCACGGACAGAAGCAGCAGGAGGGGGGCTCAGAGCGAAGAGTCATAGGCAGGAAGGAACCCCGTCACCTGCCTGCAAGGCTGACTCAGGTGTCAGGAAGACCAGAAGCAACACCGAGATCTTAAGTGGCCGCACATTCCTACCAGAGTACCAGCCCCAGAGAAATAAGATGTGTAGTTCAACAAACCATACCATAATATTTGCTCTTATAAATCCGTTTAATGAATAGCCAGAAAATGATTTGCTGTTAAGCAATGTTACAGCCACTGCCACTGGCCTGTTTGTGCCCCGTCTGTTTATGGCATCACCACGTCACACCAGGTGAGCCTCTTAGGGGGTCTGCTCACTTGGTGGCAGGAGTGGGGCATTCCCTTCTCGAAAGTACAGCACATTTGCAGACCTTAGACATCTACGTTGAGATGTTTGGGTTAAACTGTAATGAGAGAAAAATAAAACCCCTTTTCACTCTTGATGAGGAGCTTTCTCTTCCAAAAATTGAAGGCGGGAGGGTAGTTGGGAAGTGAAGGACAAATACGAATTTTTTACAACGTTGTGCTTATTTTACTGAGAAGAACAGTTTTTTTTTTCTTCTCTTACAAGATATGACACATAAGAATGTTGACTTTCCTAGAGATCATGTTATAAAATGCCTAAGCGACATTTTTCTTTGTGAATGTTTACTTCTGTGCAGAAATAGCCATGGAAAATTCCCGGCACAGAATATCTATTTTCTGAGGTGCCCAAATGGAGCAGGTTGTGAAGACCAGGTTGGATTATTCAAGAATGAAGATTCAATTTGCCCCTTTTGCTTACACCTTTTCTTGGCTTTTGTCCGTTTCAATACTCATTAACACCTACATTAAAGGATAGGAAGGTAAAGGAGGTAAAAGAAAATTCTTCACTTTTAGGTGTTAGTAATCTTTAAGGTTATTAATCTTTCAGTAATGATAACTTTGATCAAAACTATGTCGAACTTTTCCTTTTGTTGGAAGGCTGATGGTTTCTTTTTTTTTTCTAGTAAGGTGTATTTCTGTTTGACAATCACTTGTGGTTGGTTATTGCATCACAAAATTAAAGTTATTTTACAGGTTATTGCATCACAAAATTTACAGGTTCATATATCTAATATTATTTATTTCTTAATATGTACATCACACAGATCATTTGTTATCTGTGATTATTTATGCTAATTATTGCCATTATCATGTTATTTTATGTGTGCTCCAGTTGGTGACTATTTTAAATATTTCTATTTTTCAAAAAAAAATGTTCTTTTTGGATTGCGTGCTTTGAAATTCTTTTAATAATTACTAGAAATAATAACACTGGTTATTTGACACTGAAACGAAAGGAGAGCTTTAATAAACACTAGAAATAATAACACTGGTTATTTGACACTGAAACGAAAGGAGAGCTAACCATTAAATAGAAAGGTATCATGAGCCACAAAAAGGTATGTTTTGATCTTAGTCGGAAGTATCTGACCTGTAAGGAAGAGGTTCTTTTTGGCTGAGTTTTATATTTCTGCGGATTAGGGGCTGCCCTTCATAGATGCTTCTGCCCCTCACCCATTGTTCCTTCTAAAATGTTCTATTCTTACTCTTCTAATTAAGTAACATGTGGTAGGAGTGGAGTAAAATATGTTGCTGTTGATGATTTGGCAAAATAATCAATAATTATAATGAATAGTTTTACTGTCAGTGCCAAACAGTATGTTATTTGCAATGAACGCATTATTTAGTCCTCATGAGTGATATAGGAGATTGGTATCATTATTGTTTGCATTTTATAGATGAGACAACTGAAGGTTAAGGAAGGTAATTAATTAATCAAGGTGGTGAGTGGTGGATCCAGAATTTAAACCCAGGCAATGAGATTGCTGAGCACAGTCTCTTAGGCACCGGGCCAGAGAGCCTAACATGTATACTGAAGATGGCCACGGCAATCCCATGTGGATGCTGTGACCACAAGGCTTAGAATGAGGTTAAGGTACCTAACTTCAATAAGATTACACGCTTTTGTGGTGAGCACTGTAGCAGTCAGCATAGAGTCCAGGAATAGGAAAGACTTTAGCGGTATTTAAGCAACATTTTACAGAGATGATGCTCTGATTCTACAGGACTGTAGGAAGTAAAGTCTTCTTTGGACTAAATGTCCTTAGAGTGGAAAGTGACCTTTTCAGGTTACCAGATAGTCATGGACCTTCTACAGAGAATATTATTTTTTTCTGATTGCCTGTTTGCTAAGCCACTTTTCACGTCCAAGTTGGTTTCCAAACTGAATATGCCTCAAAATAGAGAATGACTATGTAGATAGCTACTTTTGGATGAAAATAAATGGACACACTGGCTCACAGATGATCCTATAGTATTTTTTATTTTGCTGATCACCCCAACGGAATGTACCACAGCCAAGTTTCTGTAGCTGAGCAGATGTATTTAGGTTCTGATGCCTGGTGACTCTGTTACAATCCTTCCCATTTGTGAGACCTTGATCACAAAGGGGACCCAATCTCCTGGCTTTTGATGTTCCTGCAGTCTGTGGGTACAATAGAACATGTTTCTAATCTTGCTTTAAAATTTAACAACAACAAAAAATTAGCACTTGGAATGTACAGTTTTGGTTTAGGTACTGTTCCAGGCTCCAGGGCTCATCCATTGTATCCCCAAGCCTGCTTTCTACCCTCATGTTTCAATTTAAGCCTCTTGTTGGGATGCCCTTTGCCAACTCTTTTGAACAAGCTTGATCTTTTTCATAAAAGAAGCTGGCTACCGTATGATATTTTGGCCTAGAACAGTGGTTCTCGAATTTGGCTACACATTAAAGTAATTCCAGGGAGCTTTTAATAATACTGGTGCCCAGGTCAGCTCTCATACCAAATCAATCAGTATCTCTGGGGATAGAGCTAGTGTTTTCAAAACTCTTCAGTAATTCCAATGTACAGCCAAGTGTGAGCAATACTGACCTTGAACAGATAGTAGTATGTCTTAAGTTGAATGGTTACTAGTAACGGCTTTCCCTTCTTATATAGTACAAATTTCACATTAACCTTCATCATATGTTACATACTCTTATAAGTGGTTGAAATGTGAAATAAACACAATAAAAAGAGAGCTTTAGTCCAATTTTCTAATCCTCATGTTTTTGTTTGTTTTGCTATTTATTTATTAAATTCACAAATTCACTTGGCAAATTTGGCTTTGGAAAATAAATCTGAACGGAACCATAGTAAAGTAAGGGACCTGTTTTCCTTTTATGGCTCTGGCATAGTTGTTCTTTATAATTCTGAGAAAGCCATTACAGTGACACTCTGTACCCTAATGCAAATTTGTGCCTACATTTTCATAACAATTTAGTGAAATGATAAAATGGTTCATGCATGCATGTTTATATACATATATTGCTGTTCTTTATTGCTCTAATGCATTTTCTATGTTTTTGATATAATTTTTATGGAAAAATCAGGGCAGCCGCTTTGTGAAACTCTTAGATAATAACATTTACATCACTGCATTGGTGAATGGTAACTTAGAGTTATGCAAAGGGGCGGCTCTCTGCATAATGTGAGGATAAGTAATAACTGTTTTTGTTTTGTTTGTGTTTTGTTAGGGTTTAAGATCTTTCTTGAAAAAAAATGTTGATGCACCCTTTTGTGGGTCTCCTTCTCCTGCTCAATTTAACACACACACACACACACACACACACACACACACACACGTTCTCATAGAGGCAGTCCTTCAGGACTGATTAGGAAGTCCAAGAAACTTACTCAGTGCTTGCCTGCATTTCACCTCCTACACTATCTTACTCTGGATTCTAAGAGCTCAGCTCTGAAACACCTCCCCTCAGGGTCCACAGGAACTCTTCATAGGCTGAACCATGGGCTTTCCCACTTCCCCTGTATTTCCTCCTTCTTCGCCAGACTCAGCAGTGTTGCCATCCTTGGTCTGTCCCACACTGCTCTGTCCTGGCACTCCTCTCCTCTTCTTGCTCTAGACAGGTCATGGTCATCAGCATAGCCTTCTTTCTTGAAAGTTTTTTCCATCTGGTCAGATGCAGAAAATCGCTATGTAGGAGAACTAAAATTTCCTCTCTAACCCCAATCTTCCTCCAAAACTTCATGCCTGAATTTCGAACCGCTTTCCGAAACCAACATCTCCAAAGCTCCTCAGTCCTCTGTGCACCACACATGTCTGAGAATCTTTCTTGAGTTCAGCAAGAAGCTCATTGCGTGCATCGACTCACCACCTCTGTTCTCACGTGTGCATGGTGCATTTGCCAGCGTGTGGGTGCATCAGGATGCAGTGGAGAGGAGAGGAAACGGAGAAATGAACCTAGCCCCATCTCAGTCGCCAGCAGTACGTGACGGCATGTTTCTAACCACTCTAAGTTTCATTTTTCTTATGTGAACACTGGGGTTGATTGGCCAAAGGAAACCTGAATGGATAATTCTCATCTTGAGCCTACTAATATGATTTTAGAGAACTGGTGATGATTTCCCCGCCTTGAATGCATTCTTATATTATCTTCTCTACCCTATGTAGGCATCTCTCGTTTGTCTTCATAAACTAGTGGGCTCATGGCAATCCTCCCATTAGTTGAGCTGCTCCTCAAACTTCCTTTTGTGGCAGTATAATTGGTTGAACCTCATACAGAACATGATATGCTCTGAGAGTTCTTAGAAGTATTTTGTTTATTTCCTTCCTCAAAAAGTGCTCACAGAATTGCCTTCTTTACTGGTTTACCCAGGAGATGCCCCTCATTATGACGAGTCTGACTTGGACTCATGAGGTTTTAGTCGGCTCTTCCAGAACTATTGCCTTTCTGCCAGACTGTCCACTGCCCTCTTACGCCTCTTTAATTTGCTAAAGTGTTAGCAATTAGCACTGATTTGCTTAACAAGGTGCCAAGCCAGCCACATCAGCCTTCATAAAAAGAGAAACCCAAATGTTGGAAGATCTTTATTTTTCAACTTTTTCACCTTCTTTTGCCAAAATTTGCCACAGGGATTTCTGACCAGCATCTTAAATTGCATGTGAAATTATGTAAGTAATCAGATAAGCAGATAACAAATAGGAATTACATGTGCACCAGGAAGGAATAATTAATCTGGGAAACTTAACATTTATTCCATATCAGTGTTCCTCAAGTATTAAAAAGAACAAAAAGAATAATTTTATTATTCTGCGAGGAATACGTGGCAATGTGCTTTTCATTCTGAAATAATTAAATAACTCTATCGATCCCCTTAGGCACGTAGTTATGGACTTCCTAATTATGAATATATTTCTCCCTGGCTGATAGCCAACTTCCCACATGATATTCCTCTTCTTTATTTAATATTTAGTGAGCCTCAATTATGTACAAAACATTATATTTCTAGGAAATTCTCTGGGGTTGCCCCCTTTTTGGGCTAATCCCTTTGCTATGTTTATAGATCTGCACAGACACAGTCTTTAAATTAACTGGCCTATATAGGGGCCTGTGGGATTCACTATATTGAAGAAAGATTATTTTCTGTTTATTAATTGATGGTGTGGAGAGGACAAAAAGGCTATCTTGTAGTAGGAGCAAGGGAGCTCAACTGTTAACCAGTCATGCCTCAGGTGTTTACTAAACCTTAGCACTAATGGCCCAGCAGACAATATTGTTTTAATGATTTCATGAACAGTGTTAATAAGGAATTCATTACCAAATAAAACAACAAAACAAAAGAAATATTTCCTCCCTTTCAGTGGACTGATGCTTTAGTGTTTGGTGTGGAGAGGTCATTGAACAATAGGCTCATTGTTTTTAAACTCAACACACAGAAATCTCTCCTCTGGTTTGTTGGTTTTACTGATATAAAAAGATTAGTTTAGGAAGATTAAGTATGGGAGAAATACAGTAATTAAAAATATGATTGTATTCCAAGAGAATACTGAAGAAAGATAAAATTGGCAAAATTCATAAACACTGTAATGGTAATGTAGAATTAAAGAAATTTATCAAATAACTTTTCAAGGTAATAGTCTGGCTCTCTGGATTAAATTGTTGTCTGTGCTCACCATGTTTTCTACCTACTATATGCCCAACTCCCACAGCTCAGCCCAGGCACATAGATACCCTGCCCCAGTTGCAGAAAAGGTCTTGTGTTTCAGATGGCAAAATACTTAAGTGGAAAAGGGTAAAAAATAATTTTAATTGCCCAGTTATGCAGTTTATTTATATAATAAGCCTTCATTCATAGATATAATCTCAAAATGATTGGTATCAAGCTCTTCTAAAAAGCCGGAGTGAAAGAAGTAGTACTTACTAAAATCTCGAAGGCTGTACGGCCGAATCTGGATACTCTACATCATAGCCGTAGATCACGCTACACTTTAGCTCCTGAGTTGATCACAGAGTCGCCTTCACTAGATTATGTTTTAATGTTATTCCCAGAGCTTTTATGGGAGAACACTGCATCAAGACAACTGTATCAAAATCACAAGTGTACTTGCCATAAAAGTGTATGGGCTCTGTCCTCCGTGTCCTTCCTGGTCGTCCGTATAAAGTCAGGTCTCAGAGGAAAGTGCTAAGAGAACTCACGGTTCTGAGAGGAACTGGTTTTCTGTCTCCTGTCTGTTAAAGAATTGTGCAAATAATCATCTTTCTTTTCACTTTGGCTGCCAAAAGATCAGAGTAAAATTTTTGAGACTGCAATATAACAATTATGCTTGACCTTTTTATCTGCGTTTGGAAAGCCTTCTGTCCCACGGTTTCGATTTTTCTTTTTCTCCTTTGTCATCATTTTCCTGTAAGCATTTGAGTAATATGATCTGGAAGTAGGCAATGTACACATCTCTATTTTTCTAAGGAAGATTTTAGATATATGTTTGTTAAATGACTTATCCAAGATTTCACTATTAAGCTAAGATTTAAAGATGGTATTTTCATACACAGTCATGTTCCCTTCACATGAAATCACGTGAAACCAGGGGCTCTCAGTGGGAAGGGGTGAGGGGGGAGTGATCTTGCTCTCCTTGAGACATTTGGGAATGTTTGAAAATAATTTCAGTTGCTGCCACCTGGGGGAGGATTGATATTGGCATCTAATGGGTAAAAGCCGGGGATGCTGCTGAATGATCTACAATGTACAGGCCAAATCTCCCCCCTCCCACCCCAGACTGTAAAGAATTGTCCAACTCAAAATGTCAGTAGTGCTGAGGTTGAGAGAACCTGCTCTGAGATTCACTTTTTTTAACAGTATTTTTAAAATAACTTCTAAGTTGCCATCCCTTCTCTTTCTCATTTGGAGTTTTCCTTTTAACACCTCTGTCAGATATCCACATTTTATTAATATTTTTAACCATACTAACTTGTATTACTTAATTTAACTGTGTTTTTCACTTTTCATTTTCTTTAATTCCACTTTTATTATTTCTTTTCTGTGCTAATTTTGTTCCTTAACTCTCAAGATATGTATTTGCTTCATGGTGTACTTTATACATCGTTTAACAAGAAAATAAATTTCTAATGGAAGAATATAAAGTATTTTGGCTCCTGAAATTGAGAACAAAATCTTTGGTGGCACGGATTGCACAAGGCCCTTCTTGTGTAATTCACTAGACAAGGAAACTACTTCTCCAGTGCAGGCCTCCCTGATGGTGATCTTCCAATTAAGTTCATTTTCTTCAATGTTTAATCTCCAAAAGAATTAGTTTTGCCTCGTTCCCTCATAAAGAATGTAGATTATTAACAACGACTTCTGGTCTCACTTCTTTTTTTCTCACAGGAAGTCATCTTTATGAATGAGGCGGTATAAATCTTCAGGGCAGTGCCTTCCCATCTGTGTTCTTCTAAAAGGAGAGGAGAATATTCTGTGTTGAAACTATAGTAAGCTAAAGCATAGATTGGTTTTAGGTAAAAAGATTATAGAGAGGTAGATAAGGAAAAATTATTTTTTTAAGATGCTGGTTTGGCGAGGACACAATAAGGAAGTCCATGTTTAGAATGGCTATCTGGAAAGTGCTCTTTGCAAAGTGATTTTTAATCTGAGAACTGAGAGTTGAGTAGGAACTGTAGGTCTTCTACTGAAGGATGCCAGGAAATGTGTGTCAGGCACCTGTGCACCAGGCTATGAAGTGGAGACCTTGAGGTGAGAATGCACCTGGTGAAACTAAAAAATGATTTTTGTGACTGGAGCTTGGTGAGGAAGCAGTAGGGAACTGTAAGGAGAGGGAGGGAGATTAGCAAGGGCTGGGTCAGAGAGGCGTCTGATAGAGTCTTTATCCTGAATAGTCGTAAGGGCATTATACAGAGCAATGCCTGATGCTCTTGAACAGATCAGTCAGGAAGGAGCGCCTGGCTGGCTCCATCGGTTAAGCAACTGCCTTTGGCTCTGGTCATGATCCCAGTGTCCTGGGATCGAGTCCCATAATGGGCCTTGTTCAGCAGGGAACCTGCTTCTCCCCTGCCTGCCATTCCCCCTGCTTATGCTTGCACGTGTGCTCTCTCTCTCTCTGTCAAATAAATAAATAAAACCTTAAAAAAAAAAATAAAAGATCAGTCAGGGAATGGACAGGTTGAACAGGAGCAAGAGTGAAGTCGGGAGCCAGGACACTATTGCTGCAGCCTGGTGAGAGACCATGGGGGTTTGCACTAGGCAGTGACAGCAGAGATAGTGACATGAACCAAATTGTGGAATTGGTTTGACAGAACTGGGCAATGGATTATTGTGATAGCAAAGGAAAGAAAAATATGAGCAGTAACTTCCAAATATCCAAGTGAAGTGACTGGTCGGATAGTGGTGCCACTTACTGATATGGTAAAGACTAGGGAGAGATATACCCAACAAGATGAAGTGGTCAGTTTGCAGTGGGTTTTATTATGTTTATTATTTTTGTTTGGTGGTTTTTTTGTTTTTTTGTTTTGCCTTTTGGATATCAAGTGTATAAGTGAAGCTCAAACGAGGCAACTGGACTACAGTTTGTTTGGAGTTTTTGACATTGGTTTCACTCTAGCCATGGGAATGGATAAGACCCCCTGGAAGAAAGTTTCCAAAAATGTACCGACAGCTCAGTATGGAGCCTTTAGGAATTCTACTATTTAGAGGCCAAACACAGGATGAAAAGGAGAAAGGGAATGAAGAGGATAGCCAAAGTACATTATCACTGAAGCCAGTAGCAAGGAGTGAGTGATAAAGTATAATATATTTGAGTAACACAAAACTTTGTAGTGTAAGTCCAGTCCTGCGAGCAAAGCATCAGACTCTCTGTGTTGGTTGATCAAATCATCTTCTGGCTTTTAAAATAATATTTATTCGTCTTACTGGTAACAAATTGGTTGGTTGTATAAAAATGAAAGGATACAGCTGGATTTGGGAATGAAAAGGAAAAAATGGATTGCTGTTTAAATAATAATCTCGTAAAATATGTTAGCGAAAACTTACAAACTGAAAGGGAATTATAGGAAGATATTAGTCATAGATTATCACACTATTCACATTTCTTGGTGAATGGAAAGGTTATACGTTGAAAAATGCAGATGCATATTATTTATGTGTATGTGCATTACTGAAAATATACATGGAGCTAAACCCACACCTGTTATCTGTAATTTTTAATCCATGGTAGCTCTTCAATATCAAACTAGTCATTCCATATCAATCCTGGCTGATGCTTTGATGTGTTTTTTTTTTTTTTAAATATACATGATTTGACTGGAGCTCTACTTCAAAGAGAAATCAGTCTTTTAAAGGAAAAGAGCTTTTCTCCCTGTTTAGAGGTAAGTACATGAAAGTCCTAGACTGGTATAGATTCAAAAAACAAAACAAAACAAAACAAAAAACCCACTTCTCAAGCACCAGAAGATCAGACAGAAGGGCAAAGTACCTAAGATTCAGAGTTCTAAATCCTCGTCAGCATCCAAGAGAATGACCTTTTTTTACCCACATATTTGAAATTTTTCAATTTTGGTTTGGGAAGAAAGTAGTAAGGCAGGGTTTTCCTGAGTTTGCTATTGCGTTATGATTTCTGATTATCCTGAGAGATTGGAGAACAGAAGCTCAAGCATTTGGAAGGCTCTGCAGTTTCACACTCCCCTAGGCTTGTGACCCAGGTGAAAGGAGTGTGGGTGATGAGAAGAAACAGAGATTTTTTTTTTTTTAATGATTTTTTATTATATTATGTTAGTCACCATACAGTACATCCCCGGTTTCCGATGTAAGGCTCGATGATTCATTAGTTGTGTATAACACCCAGTGCACCATGCAATACGTGCCCTCCTTACTACCCATCACCGGTCTATCCCATTCCCCCACCCCCCTCCCCTCTGAAGTCCTCAGTTTGTTTCTCATAGTCCATAGTCTCTCATGTTTCATTCCCCTTTCTGATTACCCCCCCCTTTCTTTATCCCTTTCTTCCCCTACTGATCATCCTAGTTCTTATGTTCCATAGATGAGAGAAATCATATGATAGTTGTCTTTCTCTGCTTGACTTATTTCACTTAGCATTATCTCCTCCAGTGCTGTCCATGTTGTAGCAAATGTTGAGAACTCGAAGAAACAGAGATTTTAGGAAACATGGACACCATGGTCAGTTCTGAGCTTTGAATGCTCTTGTCCCATTCTTACTTACAAGAATTATTCTTTCAGTCCCTCAGTGAAAACCCCAAATACCTTAGTGATATTATTTCCTGGTCATCAGAGCAAAGTATCTTACTGTTTAGGCAAACAGCACTTAAGCATCATGGATTATAAAGAATCAATTTTGCTTCTCAAGCAAAAACTATATGAAATTTTTAAACTAACATTTGGGAGTGAATCAAATAGAGGTGTTTTTTTTTTTCTGTGAGACAGAGTGATCAGATAAATTATTTAATCATTTAATTATCTTAATATGTTCCCCTGTATCATGAATTTGTCTATCATATTTTAAAAATTCCTCTCATGTGCATAGTTGAAGTAGTTTAAAATAGGGTCATAAAATCCCCCCATTTCAGTCTCTTGTTTAATAAGTGTATTTTGATTTTGACTGAACAGCATAGCGATAGCATCAGAAGAATATCTATATTATTATTATTTTTTAAGAATATCTATACTTTAGAAACTAAACTGTTTGGGGCACTGGGTTGGCTCAGTTGATTAAGCGTCTATCTTCGGCTCAGGTCATGATCCCAAGGTCCTGGGATGGAGCCCCCTGTTGGGCTCCCTGCTCTGCAGGGAGTCTGCTTCTCCCTCTCCCTCTGCCTGCTGCTCTGCCTGCTTGTGCTCACTTTCTCTCTCTGTCAAATAAATAAATAAGTAAATAAGTAAGTAAATAAATAGATAAATAAAATCTTAAAAAAAAAGAAAAAAGAAACTAAAACTGTTCTTATAGAACATGACATTTGCAGGTCTAGTCCAGCAGCTATGTTTGACATACTGGCCCTGCCAGTATAAATAAAACTGCCTGTAGATACCTAAATAGT
Organism: Ursus americanus; assembly: GCF_024610735.1. Lineage (NCBI taxonomy): Eukaryota > Metazoa > Chordata > Mammalia > Carnivora > Ursidae > Ursus > Ursus americanus. The sequence continues at coordinate 11,837,477 of NC_142145.1, read as the reverse complement.
CCCTGCCCATTTCATTACTCAGGCCCAGAAAACAATTGCAAAAAGGAGAATATAATTATGGTATAAAGATTATATGAAAAATGCAGGGATGTGTATTATCCTAATAATAACAGTATGGGAAGTTTATGTTGGTTATCTTTACTTTACGTTGCCAGTTGCTAGTTTCCTCTGTGGAGAGAGCCAAGTAAGGATGGCTATCTTCCTTTCATACTGCTCACTACAGAAACCAGCAAAATTCACCTTGTTGGCTACATCAAGGAGATCAAATCACTGAAGTTTTGTGGTAATATTAGTCAAGGCTCCAAATTCATTATCTAGATCGCACATGCCTCAGATTTTCCATTTAATGCACGTGTGACCTTGACTCTAGACCCTCGAGATCATCTATCTGACAGGTCAAAATGGTCCTGTCTCTGTTCACACATATGTTTACTTTCAAATCAAGTGCAGACGTCCGAGAAAAGCAGCCGCACCAAACATCACCTGTATATTTTCTTCTAGTATAGCCATGGCTCTAAAAACATTTAAATATTTTGAGAAAAAAAAATCTTTATTCTCAGGCTTTCTTAAGTACTTTGGAAAAACCCTTGGAATATTTTTGGAACAAAATAAAATGCTTTCTTTGGCTATATACACATTCATTTTATATCTATCTCATTGCAATACCCTAACATTCAATAAAGGAGTCTTCATTTTAAATCTTAACCAGAACTAAAAGAGTGAAAGACAATAAAAAGTTGAGTGAAAATCAGCTTCATTCTATGATCAAAATGCTACTTTTTTTTTTTATAAAAGAACAATTAAGAACTGATCATATGGAAGGAAAAGTGCTGAATGAAAAGGCGTAACAGTCCATTGCTTTTGAAGAATAGAGTGCAAAGACGTTTGAGGCCCTGCCAGCCTCCCACTTGAAGATAAAATTAGTTATGCCAAACAAATGTCTAACTTTCTCCTGTGATGATTTCTTCATGAGAAAATGACCCCGACAGCATAGATGTTTAAAGTGGACTCTCCCTCTTGATTGTTTTATTTATGATGCAGTAGAGCATACATCTCTAAATTTAATGCCTTCTTGAATCAAAACAACAAAGGCAGATCTATAAAAAGAAAGTCTGCAAAAGCCAAAGACACCAAGTTAATGAGATATTATTTAACCACTCCTTCAGAAATGTGAACTATATTGACACCGTGCAGAAGAGTGAAAAGTAAAAGAACATTGAAACAGAAATGAACCAAACTGAATTTACCTCTTTCCCAGCCCCAGAGATAATAACTACAAAATCACATTACTGACAAACATCTGGCTCTCAAATACTTCCCAGGCACCTGGAGTAGTAAAGATCTGGTGTCGGGTTTTTGTCTTCAGTCAATTCATTAAGCTGCAAGGGGCCTAGAATATTAGATCACATTAGTCTCATAAAATTGCCACCAATGTTAAACAATAAGTATGTTTGGATAGAGAAGTAAATTTCTTTTTTCTGTTGGAAAACAAAGCATTTTTCTTTGAGGTAAGTCTCTGTACTTTAGTAGAGCCAAAGAAATGGGTTCTTTTTATCAAGCTATATTTTAAGTAGGATTTAAAAATATAATAAAATGAAATGCTTTACTTTTTAGTAATAAATTTGCCAATGCAAGTTAGAAGGAAATGAAGAGGATTGAAACTTATATTTAGCCCAGACAGAGGTAATACTTTGGTGAGAATATAGATTAAGAGTTCTTGTTTAAGAAAATGAACTAACAACCTATTCCATTCCTGGCTACAGGAATTATATACAGAAAGCATGTAAAGTTAGAGAGAGAGAGAGAGGGAGAGAGAGAGATGCCCTATCTTGCTCATACAGTGTCTTTAGAATCCTTATAACATACGTGGAAGGCCTGATGTCAATATAATGCTTGGTTTGATATCAGCAATTCGAATATGAGCATGTATTCTCCAACTCTGTGGATATGAGGATATGATTCGACTGTTCCCAAGGAAATGATTAAGCAGCAGGCCTGTAACTCATTATCTCTTAACTTGGCCAGTTCTTAAGGCAGGTGGTTCCTGGAGGTTAACAGTTGACACTCCAGGAATTAAACTAAGTAGTTTCATTGATTGCTTCAGCCCTACCTGATATGAATGAGACTATGCAGGAAGTGCAAGAGGCTGAAGAGGTATTGTATGTATTATAGGCCCACCTGCACACTGATTTTAAGTCCAGATTTCTAAATCGTACCGGGATGATTTACATTCTCACATAATGGGATCCAATGTACATTTACTGTTTTGCCACCAGCCTATTCCCATAATCTAGTGAAATAGGTCTGGAACTTAACAACCATTAGAAGCCAACTTAGTGAAATAAATGATGATATCATGAGAATTGCCTTCTCAGAGGAAGGAGGGCAAATGAGTTAAAAACATAGCCACCCATATGACAAAGAGAGTCTGACTGAGAAATCCAGCTAAAACCAAAGCTGAGCCCAGTCTTTGAAATATCTGAGAATTGTGTGGGCTGCTGCAATTCAGGGCATTCCTCCAAAGATGAAAAATAAGTAGCTACATCACAGGCCCTGCCAGAAAACAAAGTGCTCAGAGATTAGAAGTTCATTTTCCTCATCTAAAAAACCCTTACCTTTCACCCAATCATCTTGCTATGTTGTCAGACAAATGAACTCTAAATAACTAGACAATAAAGAACACCCTTGAATGAAGCCCTTATTTATGGAAATTCCTGTGCGAATTTAGAGGAAGAATAAAGTGGGTCATGTAGATGCCCACAAATTATGCATAGCTGGGGAAGGGCTCAGGGGAACAGGAATGCTAGGGCAGATGCCTTAGTCTGATCCCCAGAGCCAGTTCCTTGATTTCTGGAAATGAGCAGGCTTGTGGGTGTTCAGCCGTGCACTAATGAGCAGAGTCATAGCACATTTTTGTTGTACCCGACAAAACGACTGAAGTGATAAGAAACTGCATTCAACAGCAGGGAAAGAAATCACTTAGAAATGGCTGGAAGTAAAATTACCCAAGGACAGGAGCCTGAACGAAATTTGCAAATGGATTATATTGGACCGTTATCAGCGAGCCCTGGGAGCTACAAATGAGTGTTAACTAGGATTATGCTTTTAGATTCACTTATCCTGTAACAGAAGCAACTTTGAAGAAAACAATGAGAAGTTTGGAACAGTGGATTCTCTCATTCAACCAGTTTGGACATAATACTTCTGATCAAGCTGGGCATTTACTGCTACTGACATGCACGATGGGCAAGGAGCCTGCGCCTCCTTCTTTATCCCCTCTTCAGACAAAGTGGGCCATCCAAACACTCATTAGTCCCTAAAAAAGAGACTTTAGGGATTGGCCTAGTTATTTTATGTAACATGTGTCCTTAGATTGATTGTGAGAGGACTATGCTGGGAAGTTTTCTAGGATCATGAATGACAGGATATTGAGAGTGCAAATATACAGCTGTATATCTCTACCAAACTTATGTTGTTATTATCCTTAAGCTAAGCAATACACCTGAGCTGGTAACCCCGATTATGGGGGTGGGGGAGGGGAAGGGTGTGGCTCAAAACAGGTAATAAATAAAAATAAAAATAGTGTTGGGGATATAAGCAAGTGGAAAGGACCTTCATCAGTGAACTTGGATTGGAAATCATACTGTTTTCATGAGAGAACCTTAAGACAAGAGAATGATACCCTTGCTTAGATCTGGTTCTGACAATTGATAAGGTTGGGAGAAACCTCCAGAGCTGTTTTCTCAGGAGAATGGAGATTGGACTCCTAATGCTTTACAGGCTCCAAATAAATACTTCATCTGGATAATTTGGAAAAGTGGCATAGCACCCACTAATGATCCAATTTACAAGGAGCTGACCACCTGAATAAGTGTAATACCTAAAAATCAGCAGCAATTAGAATCCAGGTGATTTCTAAAGAACAACAGAAACCAGATATCAATGAAATAATACCTTCAAAAACCTGAAAAGAACTATTTTATTTTTTTATGGAAGTATAACTAACACATGACATTATATTAGTCTCAGCTGTACATGGAGTGTTTGGGTATTTATATATATATTGCAAAATGATCACCACAGTAAATCTGGTTAACACGTCACCTTACATAGTTTTACAGAATTTTTCTCTTGTGATGAGAACTTTTAAGATCTCTTCCAGCAACTTTCAAATATGCAGTACAGTATTATTAACTATGATCACCACACTGTATGTTGGATTCCGTGACGGACTTATTTTATAACTGGAATCTGTACATTTTGATTACCTTCACCCTTTTCGCTCATCCGCCACCACTGTTTCTCATAGTGGCTACACCAATTTACATTCCCACCAGCAGCGCACAGCCTTGCCAACACTTGTTATTTCTTGTCTTTTTGATAATAGCCATTCTAGCAGGTGTGAGGTGATATCTCTTTGTAGTTTTGATTTGCATTTCCCTGATGATTAGTGATATTTAGCTTTTTTTTTCATGTGTCTGTTGGCCATCTGTATGTCTTCTTTGGAAAAATGTTCAGATTCCCCGCTCATTTTTAAATTTGTTCATTTTTTGTGCTATTGAGTTATATAAGTTCTTTATATATTTTGGATATTAGTCTCTTATCAGATACATGATTTATAAATGTCTTCTGTTCAGTAGGTTCCCTTTTCATTTCACTGATGGTTTCCTTCACTGTGCAGAAGCTAAAAATATTATTTTAATGGTAATTGAAAGGAATACCCACGTGTTTTTAAAGAACAAAAATGATACATAGGTAATTTAAGATAAAAGCGGAGAACTATTTCACTACCAACTAATCCTTAATAAATGGACTTTGAAAGCATGTCCTTCAGGAAGAAGGAAAATTGTCCCAGGTCTGAGATGGAATGATGAGCAATCAATTGGTAAATGTGTGGATAAGTCTAGGCCAACGTTGACTATAGCGTATATGTGTGTGTATTTTATACGTATATGACTATATATATGGTTATATATATATATATATATAATATAGTCTCTCTATATATACTGCCAAACGTTAGATATAGATATAATTTGGAGGGTAAAAAACATTTTAACGCTATAAACTTGCATAATCATAATATGTAATTTGGAAAAGATTGATCACATTTTATTATTCCAAGACTCATGTTATTTAAGAGAGTATATTTGTGAATAATGTTCTGTTGATTATACAACTTAAAATTTAAAGATAACCCTTGAAACAAAATAGAGATTTTGAAACAATCAAAATAGAGATTATAAGTTGCAAAAGAATAAAGTAAAAATAGAAAAAATTATACCAAAATTGTTACAGTGGTTATCTCTAGATGGTGCGATTAGGAGTGAATGGTTTTATACATTTTATCATTTTGATGAATGGTTCAAATTTTCTACATAGAATGTATTCCTTATATAACAAAAAATAAAATAATTTATCAAAAATAGTTATTGAGGACTTGCATTTTCTGGGTAATGAGTGAACTTTGCTCCAAGGACTTAAGATTGGAAGTCAATTTCTTAGTCATATTTCTACATCACAAAGAAACTTCCTAATTTCAAATGCAATTAAAACTTATTAAATATGTGAGTTGTTATTTTTAAAAGAATGTGTGTTTTAAAATGAGAAGCTGTTCTTTCCATTTAAAATTGAACCCTGTAGGAAAGGAGACGTTCTAAATAGTCTTAGGAATAGAATGGATATTTCATTCAAAATTTTAATTCTCCTATCTTTAGTTCATATGTAATATCAGCCTTTTATTTCTCTTTTATGGGCTAAAGGGCAAGCAACACTGCAAAAACAAAACAAAACAAAACAATGTACCTGTTTATTTGTTTGGATTCTAGAGTGAATCAAGTTATTATTTATGGAACGGTATCTGGCGACTTTCTAATTTTTCTAACTATATTTCTAACTATATTTTAATCTGCTATATCCTCAAGTCTTTTGCTTAGAAAAGAAAGTCTGTCCACATCTGATGACAAGCAACTGCTTTACCTGTTGCAACATGGGTTTTTCCTAAAAGAAAGCAGTTTTTATGACTTCATTTCTGTGTCCTTAGAGCACTTCTTAGTACTCTCCTGCCTATTGATTTCTCTTGTTACCTGTGCTATTTCCTATGATCAGAAAACTCCAGTGACAGAGAGCAACACTGTTTTCACAACATTGCTCTAAGGGGTTTTCTAACTTTATCACTGGTCAGCCTCCTTTCATATTAATGGAGTGGAAATCTTAACAATGAAATAGTAAAAAATTGATGTGATATCTGGTTGTAGTCTATCCAACTCACATTTCAAAATGAAGATTTTGTATTTTGACATTGGAGGTCACTTTACTGTTGGAGTGAGTATCCCATGGGTCTCAATCATATACATTCATAAATATTTACTATGTATTCTATGTGATCATGCCTATATTAATCACCGGGATTTTTTTTTTAAAAGATAACTTCAAAAGGGCACAACTGTGTAGTAGGGTGACACAAACGTACGTCAATAATTGAATTACAGTGTGATGATTATTTTAAAAAAGTATGTCCTATGCATGCTGTAATAAAGATACTTTATTCATTCATGATGCTTTAATGGCTAAGTAAACAGAACAGTGCCATGATAGGATTTACAGGAGAATGATTTTCAAATCTGCCACTTCTTTCACTTCTTAGTTCAGGACTTTACTCCCTTAAAACATGGCACCAGACATCATCTCTTTCTGGAAGCTTCCCTGTGCTTCAAGGGTGGTGAACAGGCCCCTCATCAGAACTCCCATTTTACTGTTAGCACACCAAAAACTTAGAACACATGCATCATACTGAAATTATTTGCCTTTATGTACCATTGTCAATAGATCATTGTTTATTAAGAGCATGAACTCACCCTTTAGCTGTGTAGGCCAGCATAATACCTAGGATATTGTAGGCATTTAATAAACATTTTAAAATAAGCTGATAAAATGCCTGGAAGGATCTTTGAAAACATATTTGAGCTCACTAAGTAGAAAAGAAGAAAAGCTTGGACAAGTTTTTTTTCCACACGGTGATTATGACAGTGGTGTGATAAAGGATGGTATTTAGCCAGGTGAATAATTTTTTATGACGGGAACATTGACTGTGGGTTCACTGAAGAAGGAGAATCCAGGTGGTGAAAGGCTTTGTTACTTTAAAAATTTGAATTTCACCCTGTATTTTTACAGGGGAGCTATTGAAGGAATTAAAACAAGAGGTGATCTATTCCTCTAAATATTTAAATTAACAATGAAATAACGTGGATTTTTAAAAGAGCATTTTTCCATGACCTCCACCAGCTTGTTTAGGAATATAGTCTAAGCATTTCTTCTAGCTATTTCAGCTACATGTGGGGTCTTGAAGATTTTAAAGAATAATATTTACAATATTCCATGAATTTTGTAGGGTGACTTTATATAATATAGGTCACCTATTTCTAATATTACTCCTGATAAGGATATTTATTTTCCATGACATAATTTATGTTATTTTAGAAACTAATATTCTATTGGACATCTAAAATTGTCTTAATTTTGGTCACATAGTACATTAAATACATATCTCGTGGGCATGGTCTATGGATGTGTTAATATACTAATTTAGCAAAATAGTGTAGATGATTGCAAATATGACTTTCTACATGTACTTCTTTTCTCAGAAACAGTAGTAGTAGTGGTGGTGGTTGTGGTAATAGAAGTAGTAAATATTTCATAAAAATGAGATGTGTATGAATTCAGCCCTTATTTAATAAAATTAAGCATATTATTGCCTATCTTTCAGTAGGAAACATAATAACCTCTAAATGATTGTTTATAATGCTTTTATCCTGAGTGACAAATTGAAACTAATTAGATAGGATTAGAATAATATTGATACTTGCATAAGAAATAAAGAAATAACAACTCATGGCTAATTTTCGTTGGCATTACTTACCACATGTGAAAATAAAACAGATTTGGCATGAGAAAATAAATATCTGTCAGTGCCCCAGTGTTTTTAGTGTATTTGGAATGGCTTACCATGATGAAAATTTAGAAAAATCAACAATATAGCATGCACTCGGAAGGAAATGCCCTTCAATTTCTGACACAATTGGCCACCCCACAATGCATTAGATTATATAGAACATAGGACTAAAAAATAAATAATGTGTGAGATATGCTGCAAAGGTAATGATAATTTAAAGATACATAATCTGAAAAAGATGGCTTTGCATGATTTGAATATAACTCTACGTAAAGAAACAAATGTTTCTTCTAGCCATGTTATTAGCAAGCTATGTGATTTTAAGATGTAATATATGGAGTAAAATAAGCACAAAAATGTGTAAGTGGGAATAAAATTATACAGGTATAAAATTTGTATATCTTACTGGAAGTTAATTAGTATATATTTTACATAGGCTCCCTAAATTAAGATTAATATGGTTAGCCATCAAGTATGCACTAAGAAAATAACTCAAAAATATAGGGTGAATAAAATCAAAGGAATTAAAATGTTACACTAGAAATAATTCAATTCTTACAAAAAAAGTAGCAAAGGAATACTAGAGGCACGAGAAGTCATGGGAGAAATAGTAACAAAGATATGAGATGTCACACCTACTCCCAGCTGTATCAGTGCTCACAAAGAAAGTTGTATCTTTGATGTTGGTTGCATAATGATTGCTTGCAGTATTCATTGTTTTGTGTAACTTACTGAATATATGTTATATTTTACAATTAAAAAACTAAAGAAAATCTTTGGAGAATAGAAAAGCTTTCTATAGAAAGAATTGGAGTAATAATGCACTGTAATATTCAATTATGAATAATATTAAGCTATTATGAAAGTGTAAATATCAAATATTGTTTTAGTTCAACCAAGACATAATGTATTGGAATTGAAGTGGTTATTAGATATTCAGTCAGGGATATCAGGTAGACTAAGGATATACAGGAGAAAGTTTATGACTAAAGGTATCCATTTGTGAGTTATTAATGGAAAGTCATGGAACTGAATGAATAAGGTAGGAGATAATTGTCTAGAGAGGTGCCCTAATGGTACTGTAATACATAAAGATGAAAGAGCAAGGAGATGACAAAAGAAAATGAGTAGCATCAGCCAATGAGGTTAGCATGATCTCTGAGTAAATGGTATGACAGGTGAGATAGGTGTTTTAAAAAGGAGGTGTGATATACTAGGTCAGATACTTCTGCAAGTTGAAGTTACAGGAGAGCAGAACATTGCCAGCTAGATTTGGCATGATGGAAGTCATTGGGTTACACAGAACCATGATAGGTGTATGGGAGTAGGAAGCAGAGATATTTCAGTGCATAGTTTCAGTATTCTCAGTGAATTGAGAAGCAAGATGATCAGCTTTACCTAATGTTGCTCTAGGCAATAACAATGTGGTACATGCCTAGATCTTACTTATCTGTGGGTCCACAGCATATAACATGGACCTGCTGAAGATGTTCAAGTGACTCTGAAGTACTTGTTAGAGTACTGGGGGGTCTTTAATACTATTTCTGTCCTTGATCTTTGGCACTTAATATATAGCACGTTGTTCCTTGTTGCTTAGTGCAGGATTTCAAAACTCTCCAACTAGCCTAAATTGAAACTTAAAGGAATATTTTCAGAATATTTTGCATATGTGTATCTACCTATATCTTATTCAGATACTCAAGTCCACAACCACATCAAGCTCTAGATTTGTCTGTATGTCTGTATTTATATGACCAAAATTTATTTTTCATTCTAAACTTTTCACATCCTTCAGAATTCCCAAATAATGACAGGATGTATTCCTACTCATCAATAGTTCCTTTCTTTTTTTCTTTTCTTTTCTTTTCTTTTCTTTTCTTTTCTTTTCTTTTCTTTTCTTTTCTTTTCTTTTCTTTTCTTTTCTTTCTTTCTTTCTTTCTTTCTTTCTTTCTTTCTTTCTTTCTTTCTTTCTTTCTTTCTTTCCTTCCTTCCTTCCTTCCTTCCTTCCTTCCTTCCTTCCTTCCTTCCTTCCTTCTTTGTTTTTCTGTTTTAAAATCAACACTTGGGTTATTTGGTGGAAAGCCTTTTTTTCTCAGAATTTAACCTTGTAATTGGCTTTAATTTAAACTGTCTTTGATGCAAAGGTTACATAATGGCATATTTAATTTGGACATTTATCTCAGATGGACCCACCTTCACTGCTTTTAAATATAACTAGTTATCATCTATCTTAAAAGGGATTCTGTTAAGTCAGGTTTACCAGATGCAGATTTGGAACAAGGAATAATGCGCAAGTGAGGTATTGAGAAGGTATTCCTGGTACAAACAAACTAATAAGGAGTTGGGGAAGCAAGACAAGGGAGGAGTAGAGGCCAAGCGTGTATGTGACTTCAGGAAAAGTCCCATAGCTGGTAGTTCTGGTCTAATTCCTCAAGGAGATGGGAGTGTAACCAATGCCGCAGAGTCATTTCTTCCAGAAGCCATGACTCAGGTCTTTCTTGCTCCTGCACCTGCTCTCACAGGATAAGGATTACCCACGGGGGATGTGAATCCTAAGTACTCCTGCTTTCCGAGCATGAGCAATGTGAGTCCATTAACCCTAAAACAGTCTTCTACTACCATTTCCAGTTCTGAAAGTTGGAAGCAAAAGGACACGGAAAATGGGTGGTGGGAGGGGTGTTCACAAAGGAACAAGACATGAGATCTGAGCAAAACTGGGCAGAGTGCCTAGAGTGTCCAGTAAAACTTCCCTTGTACTACTTGGATCAGAGATCATTCATTTTGTGATTGAACACATATTTATTGACTCTCTGCTATGTGTCTGGCATTACAGTGAATGCTGAGGACACAGAGGTGGTTAAGAACAAGTTTCTGTCATGGAACAATTTGCAATCTAGCGGGGACAGAAGAGGAGAAAGAAATGTGCAGAACGACAAGCAATGCTGTAAACAGGTTATCATGCAAGAGTTCTAGGAACACTAAGAAAGGTTGCTAGTTGACTATGGGGAAGGGTATTAGGGCCTTCCAATTGCTCTGAAGAAGAGTCCCTTGATCTGGAACGTGAAGAATGAACAGGATTATTCTAGTAGTGGCATTATCTTTCTCATTCCTTTATGGCCCAAATTTTCCCAATACTCTGAAAATTTCAACGTCTACAGTCTGGCTTCCTTGAGCATAATTGTCCTAAAACCCACCACTCATAGGCTAATATAAAGGGCCCAATCACCTTTGCTTAGCTCTTTTTTTTTTAACATCAGTTCCTCTGTAGCATTTTGTATTTTTTTTTTTTTTTAAAGATTTTATTTATTTATGTGACAGAGAGACAGCCAGCGAGAGAGGGAACACAGCAGGGGGAGTGGGAGAGGAAGAAGCAGGCTCATAGCAGAGGAGCCCGATGTGGGACTCGATCCCGGTACGCCGGGATCACGCCCTGAGCCGAAGGCAGACGCTTTAACGACTGCGCTACCCAGGCGCCCCGCATTTTGTATTTTTTAAACACTCTAGTCATCACGGACCTCTCCTCTTTAGTTTGCTGGCTCTGTCCTGCCTTGGCTTTCTTTGTGACTATCTCACCCATCTTTTGCCCAGATTGTTTATTCTCCTCTCTTTACTTCTATGTGTCATTTACTAAGGTTTAACCTTCTGCCCTCTGCTCTGCTTTCTGGTGTCTGTTTGGTTTTCCCCTCAAGCAGTCTTTGCTGTGTCATAGCTTCAGGAATCTTCATAAGGAGCAGTTCTAATTTTTTTTTTTTTAACTTAACTCCATTCTTTCTCTAAAATCTTGGTTTAGTTCTACACACTACACTTTAAAGAAAGACACGGTGAAAGGACTGAAAGCACATCAAATGATGTTTAACCTAGAGAAGAGAGTTCAATGGGACATGAAAAGTGCCTTCAATTATTTGAAGGGCCATTTTGTGAAAGAAGGATTAAATTTATTTTGTGTTTCCACAGGGAACAGCTAGCACCAAAGCTAGCATTTTAAGAAGGCACATTTTTTTGGATCGGTACAAGAAGGACATTTATAAAAATTGACTTGGCAAAAAACATTGAATTGATAGGAAAATAGAGAATTTTCCTGTCATTAAAGGAATGTCAAACACAAGTTGAATGACAATTTGTTAGGGATCATGTTTAAAGGGATTGATGTATCAGATGAGGATAGAGCCTTATAGTGTTTAAAGGCCATTGCAACTCAGAGATAATATTGTGCTATGGTCCCCTTGGATTTTCCATTGTTCTTTCAAGCCAAGCATATCTCGGACATAATTCATCATGTTCCTTTTTAAGCTGGCTTTCCGGATGACTTCCCATCTGCCAATAGAACTATCTTCCCACAGATCATCACGCACACTTGGAACTTCAGCACCATCCCTGGCTCCTTTTTCTCTTTTGTTTCTCATATCTGACCAGTCTTCCAGTCCAGTCACTTGTCCCTTGGTAAAACTTGGCTTCATTTATGCTTTACTCTTTCCGTGATACGGTTGCTGTTGAGAATCTTACCCAGAACTCTGATGTGGGTAAAGTGAATTTTATCTTACAGCATTTTTTTTTTTTTTTTTGCCTCCACGGTCTCTCTCTGTCTTCACAGTCTATTGTCTAGAACATCCCAGATTAAAAGCTTCATTTTTTAATAAATAAAGAGGGATATAAATAACTATACAAATAAAATTAAATTCCTTTTAACTGATTTTAGACCATACTGAAGTATCATCTCATCAGTTTCCCTTTTAACCAGTGTTCCATTATGTTAACAGCATAAACATCCCATTAACCAATGTTTGATTATTCCCTAAGATGAGCTGCCCTTTCTGTTAAGAGTTGCAAAAATCCTTCGTCTTAAAAACATTAAAATTCTTTTATCTGTGCTTTAGTTTTAACTCTTTTTGTACTTCATATCTCTTTGCAAAAAAAATAAAAAAAAAACAAAAAACCTTTTCTAGCCCTATCGGGAAAATAGCTCTTACTTCTGAATACCCTATATATGTAATTCGTTTGGCACTTAACAACATATTTCTCTGTTTTTGTATAACTGTTGAGTTATATACTTAATATATTGCTAAAAAATAAGTAAACTTTTTTAAAAAATATTTTATTTATTTATTTGACATAGCACAAGCAGGGGGAGCAGCAGGCAGAGGGAGAGGGAGAAGCACACTCCCCACTGAGTGGAGTCTGATGTGGGGCTTGATCCCATGACCCTGGGATCATGACCAGAGCCACAGGCAGATATTTAACCGACTGAGCCACCAAGGCGCCCCTAAAAAAATAAGTAAGCTTTTGAGAACAAAACTTTTTTCTTTTTGAGATCAAAACTCTTGTGTTAAGCATAGCGCCCAGTTTCAAAACTATTTGTGTGTGTGTGTGTGTGTGTGTGTATTTTTCTCTGTTACAACTACAGATGTGGCATGCTGTTCACATGGTTTTAATTAATATTTGGTGATAAGGCACCAGCTTCCCTATCTCTGCATTGTTTTGAGCTGTGTGGAAATATTATGAATTAAATCTGGGAATCAGAGAATTGGGGAGGGGGCAGAAGAGGTGAGCCAACTATTGAAGTGTCATAATTATATATTGCACATTGTCCTGATGGGGTATTTTATGGAATAAGTGTTTTGGTAGTCCAATATATTTTAATATTGGTGGGACATAGATGACATACAACCTCAAAAATACGTACCTCTGTGTAGGACAACTCAGAATAGTAGAATGAATGGATGCAATTTACTGATGATAAACATACTACAAACACCATTTAATTCCTATCCATAAGCAATTGAAGTTGCTTTTAAAAAATCCACATGCTGGCATTGTCCCCCCCAAATTTAACAGGCTTATCTCTAATTTTCATAAAGTTGAACTGCTCAATCTTATTTATTAAAATATTTTGACTTGCATTAGTGCTTTGTGGCTCCACATTTATATTAAAAATGCACATACCAATTAAATGAAAAAAATCATAATATATGATTCTCTCTCCGATTTTCTAATTTTTATCATATAGCTAGTTATCTTTTGGCCTTATGAACAAAAACAACAACAAGAATCTTACTGATACAGGAGGGAAAGATGTTGTTTTAGTTTCTGGTTTGGTTTGTTTTGTTTCATTTTAATAATGGAATGCTCCCTATCATGGTGGATCTTAAGCACATTCTCTAGCTGAAGGTCTTTGGGATGATCCTTACGTGATTGGCATGGGCAACACAGGTTGATGTCTTCAAAGAGGCTCCCCAGCTAGGTCTGACTTGGCTGTTCTTGCAAAGCATCACTAGCTGTGCTCTGGAAGCACAGATCTCTTGAAATCCTGGGCAATTTCCCCTACCGTATGCTTCTATCTGATGTTAAGGGAGGTGCTGCACTGGGCTATGAGGTGAAATGTCTTCACTGCCCAACAGAAGGTCACCTTTGCAAGTGTATCTAGTTGCTTCCTGGTTAGTTACCTTGTTGTCAGTGATACATTTCTTCACAATTCTTTACTTACTTCTTTTTCTTTGGGTTGCAAATCAGCTAGCAAGGTACTTAAGAGTCTAGGGAGCAAGAACAGTATAAGGAGTGAAGGAAAAGCAGGGAATGTTGTGGTGGTGCATGCAAATAGGCGTCCTGCCCCCATCAAGCATCCTGGGTCTCAGCCTGCTTGGAAGTGAATCTGACCCCAAAGAATTAACAGCAGCAGAGTCAACGTTCAGAGTACTTATACAATTGTTCTTTTTACCCAGTTCTTAAAATCTTAATTAAGCAAATACTCTTTTAAAAGATGAGCACATGGGAATGAAGGAATTCAAAAGATACTGTTTTCATGTAGACATCCTCAAATTGCTCATGGCTTCAGATTCTCCACCTTTAAATAGGTTTGGTAAGGGGCCATGTTTGTTACATCCTGTGTTAAGCATAGTATGTATTAAATTGAAGAGGAAATTTAATACATGCTTCAAGCAGATTGGTAATTTGCTTTTTTTTTATGTTTAGAGAGATCATCAGCCTAATCCTCAGTTTTTGTAATAGTTTTAAATTAGAGAAAATTCTTTTGTTAAAGATAAGTTATTGGTCACATAGATTATAGACAAAAGGTGCTTGTTTACTGCAGTTGTATTGCAATATTAAAGCTGACTTAATAGTGTGTTCTTCAGCTCTCTAGAATGTCCTGTGAATAATTCATAGTATCCAATATACCTTTTTTTAATTCGGTATCACCAGGACATTTACTTTATGGACTGAATATGAAAGCGGTTTCTTCTTATCTGAAGAATGAATTAACTATGAATGGGAAATGAGCCTTTAAGTTAACTTTTTGCTTTATTTTTCTCTTTATCATCCAGAAGGTGAGGAAATGACAAAGACTTCGTTTTTCCCCTCCTTTTGGTCATCTTTTCTTTTTAATCAGAAAAATAGAAATATATATTCTATATATGATTGACATATTATGGAATGTAAGGATTCCTTACCCTAGCTAATTTTTACTTGTCTTTGGTTTTATTCTCCTTTAGCAATTTTACTCTCAAGAAAAACCCATGTCTGCGATCGATCCAGGATATTTTAATTCATTTAATCCAGGATATTTTAATTCATTTAATTCTTCATTTTCACTGTGATTCTTAAATGCCCATGGTGTCCAAAGGGTTCCCCAAGGATGTATAGTTAAAAAGTTCCTTTTCTTTTCTTCACAGACATTCTTTTCACAAGTGTGAAGAAAAGGAGCCTTGGGGTTTTTCTTCTCCGTGTATAAAAATACTCAAAGTTCTTCATTTGATTATATAATTGTGAAGATGATTAATTCACACTAACAGCAGAACTTTAATCCCAGCACATGAATAGTACACTTTGATGTTATTTATGACTATAAAACACCACCCATTCATTTAAATATCATAGGAAAATCAGTTGCCTCAAGGGAACATGTGAGTTTCCTTCTTGGCCTGATTATAATAGGTATGATATGAATTTAATGAGTTTAAAACATTAAACATATTTTCTTTATGTAAAGATTTAGTCTTTGTTCTCATGATACAAGTAGATTTTGTAAAAGCACTTCCTTATGAAATATTTTTACCCATTAATTTTTTCTTTGGGAACATTTTATTTTAGCCTCTTTATACAAGTATGAAAATCCTAATAAAATACCTTAGTGACCAAACATAACATACTACAGTCAATCTTCTCTGAAAGATTACTTTTTGTTCAACAGTTTAAATTCTGATACTTTCTATGGGTAAGTTAAACGGATCATTAACGGTAACGCTCTTATTTTTTAAGGAAAAAAAAAGTTACACTCGACAGTTGAGCTTGGAGTCTTGGCCCAGTAAATGTGAGAAGAGGCCTACTTGAAAAAAAAAATCTTATGTAAATGATAAAATTGGTATCTTCTGTCAATAATTTTAAAAAAGAATATAGAAAAAAATCAAAATGCTGTTCTTTTAGTAGCTGAAGTAAGAAGCAATCATGATATCTTATTGGTTCTATCTAGGAAGAGTAAAAAGAATTGGTATAATAATCAAAGTACAACACAAGTATAAATAACATTGAGACATATATCCCAAGAATAAATGGTACAGAGAATGGAGTGTGCATGTATGAATCAATTGAAATTTGGAACCTGACTCCTGTTTGTTCTATAAGAATTTAGTGTCCTGGTGGAGGCTCAATTTGGCATGAAAAGTAGAGATAATGATTAGAGATATCTGTGTGCCTATGTGTATGTGTGTGTATGAGGCAGTGGTCTTTTCCAATATGCTATAAGGGGTTTCTTCGAATCTAACTGATCTGTCAGATTTTTTTTTTTTAAGTAGACTTCATTTTCTAGAGCAGTTTTGGAGTCACAGCAAAATAGAGTAGAAAGTCCAGAGTTCCCAAATACCCCTTGTTCCTGTATAATTTCCCTCACTATCAGTATTTCACTCATTGAAACATGAATGGCCCTGTTCCAGTATACATTTAAGAACTTAACAAACTTTCATCTGTGAATCCTGCATCAGTAGGCTGTTTGGTTTAAACAAAGAATAAGATATAATCTTCTAGAGCAGTGACACTTCTGGTTTGTGTTATTCATTGATAACACCTGTTTGAAAGAGCCTGATTGGTAATATTTAAACCAAATCAAAACTGTTTTCCATATGAGTTTTATTTTCAGACAGTAAAATGCGTTTTGATTTCTTTGGTGTGGTCAAAATACAAAACTCTGTTAGTGTAGCTATGTTTTATTTCTGGTTGATGGAGGCCATAGTTAGATGTCTAGTCACCTGGCTATGGGCAGGATCATTACCTTCCACCACCAGTGGGGCTTTCTCCATGCTTCCAGACATAAACAAGACATGCAGGGCAACACAAAATAAAAATACTAACAGTAGAGAAATATGGGTATTAAATCAAATGGATATTAAATCAAAATTCTTGGTTTATAAAGAGAGCTCAGTATCTAATGCTATCATTGTTTTGTAAAAAAAAAAAAAACAACAAAAAACAAAAAATAAAAACTATGTAAGCGTCATAATACCCTGTTATTTAAATTTTCATTTTTGGGACAAGTTAATTTGAGAACTCAAACTTATTGGTGTTTTCAAGCAAGAGAAAGAGTGTTTAAGAAGATGTTTACCCTTAAGCTAATCAAAAATTAATTCATAAGTTACTGTGCATTTACTCAAATCAAATTTGTGAATTCCAAAATTAATTAAGGGCCTTTATATGTTGCACTGCTCTTGGAACTAAAGGCAAGGTATCTTTTTAGTTCATTATGTATTTAACAAATATGTTTTTATTATTTAATATGTCAGACCCTGTGCTAGGCATATAGACATAGTATTTACAGTGGACCAGGAAAACAAATTCTGTTGTAATGGGGTTGAAAGGAAAACATTCCAGGGGCTGAAAGGAAACAGCAAATAAATGCATAAACAAAACAGGATAATTTTAGAAAGTGATAAATGTGCTGAGGGGGACAGGGAAGGAGTCTGGGCTTTTTTATGTGGGGTGAATTACAGAGTGTAACCGCGTGGGATGATCTTGGGCTAAGAGAGCTCTAGGCAGACCCAGCACCAGCAGGGCAAACCCTCAGTTGAGAACAAAGCTGCACTCTTGGAGGATCAGCAGAGTGGTCATCAAGCCGAAGACCATGGCAGAATGCAGACTCTGAGAAATTGTCGGGGTCCAGATTAAGGACTATAGACCTTATTCCAAATACAATGAGAAGGCAGTGCAAGATTTCAATTAGGGGAAAGCAATGATCTGAGTTATATTTTTAAATGGCCGCCTTGTCTCCTACAGATTTAGTAGATTATAAGGGGGAATCTGAAAGAGGTGGAAGCAGAAATGCTCATTGGAAGAGAGCTGCAACACTCCTAGAGTGATGATGGTTCCTTGAACCTGGCTTGCAGTAGGGGAGGTGTACCTGATGCATTCTGGAAATAAGCTTGACAGAGCTTGAGAAAGAGTAAAGAACAAGGGGAAATTAAGAATAGCACCCCAAATTTACAAACTGAGAGAATAGTGGTTCCATTTGGTGAGCTGTAAATGGCTGTTGGAAGAACAGGTTTGGGCTTAGAAATCACTAGTTCTGTAGTAGACATGATAAATTGCATCTATATGGAGATTATGAGTTGGAAGTTGGAAAAATGAGTCTGGATTTCAGTGCACAGGACATAATATTACAGTTTAGATCATGATTAAGATGTTTTCTGAATATATTTTCATAAATCTTTCTTTTTTAAAGTTCTAACATTATTTTCCTAATTTGGTATCAGAATATTATGGTCTTTGAAATAAAATGACTTAAGTCAAAGTCTTCAGCAACAAAGAAGTCATTAGAATTTATCCATATGTCATAAATTCATTGTTAATGTGTTGTTAGAGCAAGGCAGACAAGAATACATTCACTGATGAAATACAAGACATTTCTTAAGGAAAATAAATAGTTGAAAGGAAATAAAAAATATATAAGGGCAAGAAATTCTTTTGATCCTATTTAGATGGATCTTTTTTAAGCTGGCACAGGGATTATTAAATAGCACCTCAAGTTTATAAGAGAGATAAAGTGTCGGTCCTACACATTATCTAGGAAGCTTTTAAATTTGGGTATTATCGATTCATTGCTACTACCTTGGCCAACCCTGCATTAAGAGAGATGTTTTGTTCCAACTGCATTCAGTTTCTTAGCATCTTGTCAATTTTTAAAACTTTGAAGAACTCCGTTTATAGGGTATGGATTTAGATTTCAAAGCCTGAGAAGAAATAAAATTATATTCACCGCAGATTCAATTTCACTGAAATCCGCCCCCCCAAAAAAACAAATAAAAAATAAAGATTTATAGCATCTTTGAATATATATTGTCTCCTGTTTAGAAAGCATAATCCCTAAGGGCAGTGACCCAATTCCATCAAAGACTAGCCAAGTGTTACTATCAAACGAGTGAGGATGCTCGGATGTTATTTTGATTTTCATTTTCAGGTCATAGAAAATTCCAATCCTCTGGAAATAGTAAGTCCTACCCTTATGACTTGCTTAGAGTGCATTTGGCTTTCTTCCCACTCTATGGAAATGTGCTTTTCTAGGCTTTTAAAAGAAGCCAGGTGCAGAAAAGCTAACCAAGGTTTGCCACCCTCAACTTAAGCCTGTAGGGAGGCATCATAGATTTTCAGGTTATTGGAAATCAATGCTAATCGGAATTCTTTTCGAAGCAGCAGAAATTCAACCTGGAGCAGCCTTTCAGACATAGCTAGATTTAAGCTTAACAGACCCCCACTGAACTAAATATTGTCTGGAGAGATGGATTTTTGATCAGGCTTATATTTCAAAGGAAGATTCCTACTCCTTGAATTTGTATCCTATTTCTAAGAGTCTGCAAACCTAGAGAACTAATCATTCCTGGTTGATGGGACACAGAAAGCAATAAGATTTGCTTTGCAGCAACATTCAATTGATGTTTTCTGAATCAGTGATGCTCAAATAACAATGCCTGTTCAAAAGATTACATGTGCATATTTGAAAGCATAGTTGACCTGGATTTCTACCATCACAAATGGTAGAAATCCTCAACATCTTTACTGGAAATACATAGAGTCATGCACACATGTGTGGATGTGCAGACACTTCAGGAATTGAGGCGTGCCCAGTGGACATGATGCAATTCCAAATTCAATAGCCCCCAAAGAAGCTGAATTCATTTTGAAATCCAAGGATGTTAGAAGAAAGAAAACCCAAAAACTGCCTTCCCAACTTTAAAACAGGGTTTTGAAAATTAACGATCCATCAGGCCGTGGCTCATATTACAGACCCTAATACCTTTAGCGTTTCACTTCTGGAATAATTTTCTGGCATACAGCATCACTTCCTGCTTCTAGCACAATGTATCATTTCTAACATGCAAATTCCTTGGCTTCCAACAAGGGAGTCCTGGAGAAAGTGAGTCCTGATTAAATTTAAAGGCATACTAGTGTCATGTAATTACTATGAATTATAAAAAAATGTAGCTGTTTATATTCCATTTTTTATGAGTAAGAGAGTAAAAATGCATAATAATTCTTAGGATTGTTCAAGTACTGTTGAGGGGATGGATTTATGTTTCAGAATTACACTAAAAGCCATAAATGGCAAGAGAAGTCACCAGAATGACTTCAAATACAACTTAATGCTTGTAGATAAAACAATTCCTACCACCAAGATGTAGTATTTTTTAGGACCACACATTTAAGTTTCCAGCTGTTTACATCCTAAGGTCCACTACAAAAGAGTTTCTTAAAATTTAATTTTATATACAGTGCTCACTTTAAAAAATAATTAAGTCTAATACTAGCCTATGAAATTTTAGAATGTTTGTATAAAGCATCCTATAAATAGAAACTGTGCTTCCTAAGGGTGGTTCCTCGAAGATTATGGAGGTGATAGACACTGCGATGATCTCGCTGCCTGTGTTTTACAGCCTTTAGTTCTGAGATGACAACAGGCTATAGGGTCATAGGTTCCTGTCCATTAATTATATCTATCCAAGAATGTAATGGAAACCTGTGTCTTACTTGTGCAGTCATTCCCTACTCAGGGACCATGTCCTGGAACCTGGTATTTCTTGCTCCAACTTCTTAGTCTGAGGACAATAAATGCGACAATACCAAAAGCCTATTACCCTACAGAGGAAAAAAGAATTCTGAAAATCATTTTAGTGTTTGCCCTGCTTCATCTGGCACAGGCATGAACTTTCTTTCTGTAGCTCTTTGTACTCTTCTTCCCTAGTAACATGGGCTGCTAGATGTCTGAATGAACAAGACAAAAACCTATGCTCTTACAATCACTCCAGTCCCTTTTCTGTGTTCCTACATTTCATTCACAGATTTTTATTAAGTAGGGTCTGTGCCAGATCCTGAAGTTTTCATGGTGATCAAAAGCAGATACTATGTCTGATTTCTTGGAGCTTACCATCTAGTAGATAAAGCAAATATTAATCAATTGATTACTGAAATAAATATGAAGCTGAAGGTATACTATGAAAACACTGTGCTATGAGAGGATATGATAGAATAAATGGAAATCATCCAAGGCCAGGAAAGGCTTCTGTGAGAAAGTGATGGTTTGAACTGTTTCATGTACAATGAAAATAGAATAAAATGAGGAAAATTTCTCACAACAATAAACCAATATTGTTAGACTTTTTGAGTGTTACCAGTTTTTTGTGTGTGAAATGAAACTAAAAGTGGTTTTAATTTGTATTTCCCTGATTAGTAATAAAATAGAGCTTTTTATTTTCTCTTGTGTTTGACCATTTTTTTCCTCATATTTATAGAACACTTGCTCATTTTTTGGTGTAGACTGACTTTATTCACATCGATTTGTAGGGTTCTTTATATATTCCAAACTTAACTTTCTCACTCAATGTATTGCAAATATCATCTTCCAGTTTGGGGCTTATCTTTATACTTAGTATGCTATTTGTCTTTACTTTAAATAAACAGAAGTTCTTCAGTGTATCCAACATCTTTTTTAATGCTTTTTATTCTTTGTATAATGCTTTAAGAAATCATGCCAACCCCACATTGCTAAAGATGTCCTGTATACTTGCTTCAAAGTTTTTTTAAATTTATATTTATCTAATCTAGATGAAATAAATTCCATCTTGTTCCATCTGGAACTGGCTTTTGTTAATGATACAGAGTGGGGAATTTTTAAAACTTGTTTCTGTATAGATGATGGATTGTCCCAGCATTATTAAATGGTGCATAATTTACTCCCTGTTCTTAAATATCAGTTCTTTATATATTACACTTCCAAGTTTGCTTAGGTCTATTTCTTGGCTTTCTATGCTGGTCTCTGGTCCTTTCTCTTTATCTCTGCCAAGATCAGACAGATTTTTTTTTTATCAATTCAGGTTTATAATAATTCTAGAAATCAAGAAGAGGTTGTCTTCCTGGTTCTTCTATAATAGAAGTGTTTCCACTATTCTCAGGCCTTAGCTTCCTGATATCTGTTTCATTATCAGCATGATAAGTTCAAAAGAATATCCTTTTTATTTGGGATTGCATTGATTTTTTAAAATAAATCTGGGAAGTGTAATGTTTTTAATATATTGAATCTCCCTATTCATAAAATATATATAATAGAATGTAATATAATATACAGCAATAATCATATATAATAAAATATATATTTATGTAGGCTTCCTTTAATATATTTTGAAGTAATTTTATAGTACTTACATAAAGGTCTTGATAACTTCGGGAGACTCATTCCTGATACTTTATATTGTGTACTAATATTGTTATTGGTATGTGTTTTTAATAATATTATCAAACTGTGGGTGGTATATAAAATGTAATTAAATTTTCATATTGATCTTTTATTTAGCAACAAAGCTAAAACTTTCTTTATAATTAAATAATGTATCTTATGGATTATATTTAATGTAAGTAATCATATCAGCTATGAATAGTGACAGTATTTTCCTTCCTTTTCAAATTGTGCACCTTGTTTATACTTTATAGGTCTTATTTCAATTCCTAGGATGCATAGTATAGTACTGAATGAAAATGACATTAGATGTCATCCTAGTCTTGTTCCTGATATTACAATATTATGTTATTATACTATTAGTGTTTTAAAAGAATGTAATTATACCAAAGTATTGATGACTGCAGTTTCTTTCATGTTTGATTTCTATATTAGATCAAGAAATGTTCTTTAGTGTAGCCAGCATTAATCTGATTCAGATGGTAAAATATAGTCGTATTAATTGAGTTTGTTTTGTATTTTTAAATGTACTATTGTTAGGGCTAAAATGAATACTAACATATGCATTAAAACTATATTTCCACATATATTTATTTAGTTCAATATTTAATTTAAATCAAACATGTGAAAAGTCTATGGTATGTATGTTGATATCAAACTTTTCCCCTATGTAGAAGCTACACATTTAATTAATGCTTAAAAAATCATTGTTATTCTCTTCCTCATTATGCACTTTGTTACCATGCATATGCATGTGTGTTGTGGATAATAGGACAGAGAGGAAAACTAATCAGGGAGTGGATTCTGAAGAACGTTCACATAGAGGCTGAGTATGTGGTTTACACTGTTGTTTCTCTTTGAAGGAGAGAATGGCAATAGAAATAGATACAATGTAAACTAGACTTCCTTAACTTCAGTTATTTTTTTTTAAAGATTTTATTTGTTTATTTGACAGAGCAAGAGCACCCACGAGCAGGGGGAGCAGCAGGGGGAGCAGCAGGGAGAGAGGGAGAAGCGGGCTCCCAGGGAGCCGGATGCCAGACTCAATCCCAGGACCCTGGGATTATGACCTGAGCAGAAGGCAGACCCTAACCCACTGAGCCACCCAGGCGCCCAACCTCACTTCTTCTGTCCTTCGTCCGGCATCCTACTTGCTTTAAAAGTGATTTTTTTTTTTTTTGATCAAGGAATGGAAATTGAATTGGGAAGAAAATGTTTCCATCTAAGTAACCACTATTGGCAGGAGCTCAAAGTGAACCCAGTAAAAGAGCTTTAAAAGGCAACATCCTATCCTGTGCCAGATTTTACTTGGATTATAAAACATTTTACAAGCTGAAGGCAGAAAAATCATAGAATTGACAATAGTATTTATCCTGCTTTCTCTCTGCTTTATGTAAAGAAAGTTATCTTGTATGTGTGGACATGGGCATGTGTGGGTGTGCGCATGTGTGTGCACTGTTACTTGTCTCTTAGGCTTGCCAGTTCCTGCTGTATTACTTTCCAGTCAGGAAAGTAAAGGAAGGTGACATTGAAATAATACTGTTATGGAAATATTTCATGGCCATGTGGCCTACTCATTCTGATGTGAGTTAAAATGTTGTGTAAAATGGCTGTGCAAAGTGCACGGAATAAGCAAGGATACACACAAAAAAACCCACCAATTTTGAAATTCAGCTATTGTATTAAGTTGTTGGACAAAGAATCACATGTGTTCAAACAAATTTTACAATAAGTGGCTAGTGTTTATATATGGATGCCCCCTTCAAATTCTATCCATTCAAGAAAAAAACAAGATAGGAAAAATAAAAAAAGTTGTTCTAATATTCCAAAAAATATATTCTTTGAGATGTTTGTAATACATCTACTCTGGAGAAGGACAATGAACAAAATTTTTTGATGATACATTCTATTCCAATAGATTGGAACTAAAAAGTACCGCAGCATTCTTTTGAAATTCAGGTTTATTTTTAGGCTGAGTCTATTGCTTTATAACTAAGGGTAAAATAAAGTAAATCAAATATCTTTTCTCATTCAGTGGATTGCCTTTTTGTTTTGTGGATGGTTTTCTTCACTGTGCAAAAGTGTTTTATTTTGATGTAGTCCCAATAGTTTATTTGTTGTTGTTGTTGTTGTTGTTGTTGTTGTTGTTTCCTTTGCCTCAGGAGACGTATCTGGAAAAATTTCGCTATGGTCAACGTCAGAGAAATTACTCCCTGTGTTTTCTAGGATTTTTATGGATTCAGGTCTTACAATTAGGTCTTTAATCCATTTTGAGTTTATTTTTGTGTATGTTGTAAGAAAGTTTCAGTTTCATTCTTTCACATGTGGCTGTCCACTTTTCCCAATACCATTTATATTAAAGAGACTGTCTTTTCCCCATTGTATATTCTTGCCTTCTTTGTCATAGATTAATTGACCATATAAGCGTGGGTTTATTTGTGGGCTCTCTATCCTGTCCCATGGTCAATGAGTCTATTTTTGTGCCAGTACCATACTGTTTTTATTGCTACAGCTTTGTAGTATACGTTGAAATTTGGGATTGTGATATCTCCAGCTTTCCTTTGCTTTTTCAAGATTGCTTTGGCTATTCAGTGTCTTTGGGACATATCTGATAAGTGGTTAGTATCCAAAATATGTAAAGAACTTATAAAACTCAACAGAGAAAAAAATCTGATTAAAAATATGCAGAAGACCAGAATAGACATTTTCCCAAAGACATATAGATGGCCAAGAGACACATGAAAAGATGTTCAACATCACCCATCATCTGGAAAATTCAAATCAAAACCACAATAAACTATCACCTTATACCTGTCAGAATGGCTTAAATTAAAAAGACAAGAAATAACAAGTGTTGGAAAGGATATAGCGAAAAAGGAATGCTCATATACTGTTGTGGGCATATAAATTGGTACAGCCACTGTGGACAACAATATGGAGTTTCATCAGGAAAGCAAAAGTAGGAATACCACATGATGCCATAATTCCACTGGGTATTTATCCAAAGAAAATGAAAACACTGATTAGAAAGGGTAGATGCATCCCTATGTTAACTGCAGCATTATTTACAGTAACCGAGATATGGAAGCAACCAAGGTGTCCATCGCTAGACAGATGGATAAGGAAGATGTGCTACACACACACACACACACACACACACACACACACACACACACAGAAGAATATTATGCAGCCATAAAAATAATTAGATCATGTCATTTACAACAACATGAATGGACTTAGAGGGTAGGTTATTATGCTAAATGAAATAAGTGAGACTGAGAAATACAAATACCATTTGAATTCACTCATATGTGGAATCTAAAAGAACAAATGAATAAATAAAATGAAAAGCAGAATCAGACCTATATATACAGAACTGGTTGTTGCCAGTGGGCAGGGATGTGGGGGTATAAGCAAAATGGGGGAAGGGAAATACAGTCTTCCAGTTATGGAATAGATAAGTCATGGGAATGAAAGGCACAGCATAAGGAATATAGTCAATGGTATTATAATCGCATTGTATGGTGACAGATGATAGCTACATGTGTGATGAGCACAGCATAATGTATAAACTTGTCAAATCACTATGTTGTACACCCGAAACTAATGTAACATTGTGTGTCAACTATACTCAAACAAAAAATTTAAAAAAGTAAATCAACAGAATTAAATGATTTTTTAAGAATTTAATGCTTTTAATAATAAATTTTTTGTTCTGTTCTGTGTCTGGGACATCCTCTTTCTTCTGTGGGTTTTTAAAATCCTACTTATTCTCATGAACCAACTTTTGTCCCATTGCCTACAAGAATACCACAATCTCCTAATGATCTTACTTTCTTTAAAATACAATGCCTTCAGTATGCGTCTTTTTTTTTTAAGGTTTTATTTATTTATTTGACAGAGATAGAGACAGCCAGCGAGAGAGGGAACACAAGCAGGGGGAGTGGGAGAGGAAGAAGCAGGCTCATAGCGGAGAAGCCCGATATGGGGCTTGATCCCATAACGCCGGGATCACGCCCTGAGCTGAAGGCAGACGCTTAACCGCTGTGCCACCCAGGCGCCCCCAGTATGCGTCTTTTATTTCCACTTGTGAATATTAATTTATTTGAGCCTCAGATTCCTCTTTTTAAAAAAACTTAATAGGAATTTTTAGAGCAATTTTAGGTTTACAGAAGTTGAAAATATACAGAACTTTCCCCTCCTTCCTCCCTCCCACACATTTCCCTCTATTATTAATATCTTACATTAGAGTGATGTATTTGTTACAATTGATGAGCCAATATCAATCATTATTATTAACTCAAAGTTCATAGTTTACTCAGTGTTTTACAGTTCCATGGTATAGGCATTATGTATTTGATATATGCATCATGTTTTGTATCTACTGTTATAGTATTACACAGAATAGTTTCACTGCCCTAAAAATGTTCTCTGCTCCACCAGTTCCTTTCTCCTCCTTCTCCCTGGTAACCACCATTATATTCTCTGTTTCTGTGAGTTTGGCTTTTTTATATTCCACATATAAGTAGGATCATGCAGTATTTGTCTTTCTGTGTCTGGCGTATTTCACTTAGCATATTGTACTCTAGCTCCATCCATGTGTTTGCAAATGGAAGAATTTCCTTCTTTTTTTAAGGTTGAATAATATTCTGTGTGTGTGTGTGTGTGTGTGTGTGTGTGTGTGTGTGTGTGTGTGTATGTGTGTTTTCCTTTATTCACTCATCCATCCAGGAACACTTTGAACACTTAGGTTGTTTCAATATCTTGGCTACTGTGAATAATGCTGCAATGAATATGTGAATGCATGTATCTCTTTGAGATAGTGATTTTATTTCCTTTGAATATATACTCGAAGTAGGATTTCTGGATAATATGGTACCTATATCTTTAACTTTTTGGAGGAAATTTCATGCTGTTTTTCATAATAAATGTACCAAATCCCACTGACAGTGTATAAGGGTTCCCATTTCTCCTTATCTTCAACATTTGCTATCTTTTCATGTTTTTATAACAGCCATCCTAAGGGGGGTGAGATGATACTTCATTGTGGTTATAATTTGCATTTCCTTGATGATTAATGATAATGAGCGTCTTTTCATATACCTTTGACCATTTATATGCATTCTTTGGGAAAAAAATATCTACTCAGGTCCTTTGCTCATTTTTTCAATTAGCTTATTTGTTCTTTTGCTATTGAGTTTTACGAGTTCCTTTTATATTTTGAATATTAAGCCCTTATTTATGATTTGCAAATATTTTCCCATTCCCATGCCCTTTTATTTTGTTGATTGTTACTTTTGCTGTGCAGAAACTTTTTAGTTTGATGTAGCCCCACTTTATTTTTGCTTTTGTTGCTTGTGCTTTAATTTTCATTCTAGAATATCATTGTCAAAAGCAATATCAAGGAGCTTTCCCCTCAATATTTTCTTTTACAGTTTCAGATCTCAGGTTTATGTCTTTAACCAATTTTGAGTTAATTTTTGTATGTGATGTAAGATAATGGTTTGATTTCATTTTTTTGCATGTGGATATCCAGTTTCCCCAACACCACTTATTGAAAAGATTATCCTTTCCCTATTACATATTTCTGGCATCTCTGTTCAAAATTAATTTGCCATATATGCATAGGTTTATTTCTGGGCTCTCTATTCCATTCTATTGGTTTATATGATCATTTTATGCTAATATTGTACTGTTTTGGTTATTCTAGATTTGTAATATAATTTAAAATCAGGATGTATGATATATCCAGCTGCATTCTTTTTGCTCAAGATTTCTTTAGCTATTCAGATTATTTCACGGTTCCATATTAATTTTAGGATTGTTCTTTCTATGTCTCTGGAAAATTTGAAGAAGCAACGTTTCAAACTCATTTTATGAGGCCAGCATTACCCTTATACCAAAGCCAGAAAAGGACAATACAAGAAAAGAAAATTACAGGCCCAATATTCCTGATGAACAGATTCAAAAATCCTCAACAAAATACTAGTAAACTAAATTCAACAGCACAAAAGGATCATGATCAAATGGCATTTATCCTGGGATATTCAACACAGCAAATCGGTCAATGTGAAACACCACATGAACAGGAAAAAGGGTAAAAATCACCTGAGCATCTCAACATAGACAGAAAAAGCATCTGACAAAATTCAACATCCTTTTATGACAAAAACTCTCAATTTGAATATAAAAGGAATATATCTCAACATAATAAAGACAATATGTGACAAGCCCTCAGCTAACACTGAACTTAATAGTAAAAAGTTAAAAGGCCTTTTCTGTATGAACAAAAAGAAGACAAAGGTGTCCACTTTTATCCAACAGAGTACTGGAAGTCCTAGCCATAGCAATTAAGCAAGAAAAATAAATAAAATCTGTGCAAACTGGAAAGGAAAAAGTAGTCTCTGCAGATGGAATGATCTTATATATAGAAAACCCTAAAGAGTAGACACACACACACACACACACACACACAATTAAAACTAATAAATTTAATAAAATTGTAGGATACAAAATCAACATACAAAAATTGGTTGTGTACATACACTACAAGGAACTATCAGTAAGGAACTATCAGTAAGAGAAACCAAGAAAATAATCCCGATTTATAATAGCATCAAAAAGAATAAAATACCTAGAAATCAATTTAACCAAGGAGGTGAAAGATCTGAATCCTGAAAACTATAAAACACTGATGAAAGAAATTGGATATACAAATAAATAGAAACATGTCTTATGTCCACACATTGAAAGAATTAATATGGCAAAAATTTCCATGCTAACAAAAGTAATCTGCAAATTCAATACAGCCTCTTATCAAAATTCCAATGATGTTTTGCACAGAGTATGTTCATCTTTAAAAAAACAAAAAACAAAAAACTGACAAACTGTTTTCCAAGGTGGCTGTACCATTTCTGCATTCTCAACAGTAATTAATGAGACCTGTTGCTGTGCTTCCTTACCATCATTTGATGTTTCACTCTTTTGGATTTTAGTTCATTTTATTAGACATGTAGTGATATCACATTATTGTTTTAATTTGAATTCCCCAATGACAGTGTGACGTTGAACATCTTTCCTTTTGTTTATGTGCCATCTGCATATCTTCATTGATGAAGTATCTGTTCCAATCTCTTGCTTATTTTTAAATTGTATTGTCTACTTGTTGTTGAGTTTTAAAAGTTCTTTGTCTATTTTTAATATCTGTTTTTTTCATATATGTGTTTTGCAAAAATTTTCTCCAAATCTTCGCTTGTCCTTTTATTCTCTTAACAGTATCTTTTGCAGAAGAGAACTTTTTGATGATAATTCTGTTTAATTTACCAATTCTTTTTCATGTATCATGTTTTTCATGTTGTATCTAATAGGTCATTACCAGACCCAAAGTCAGCTACATTTTCCTCCTATGTTATCTTTTAGGCATTTTATAGATTTGGGCTTACATTTAGATCTACCATCCATATGAGTTAGTATTTATGAGATACACAGTTTGTGTCAAGTTTTGTTGTTGTTGTTTTTTGTTTTTGTTTTTGCACATGGATGTCCAGTTGTTCCAGCATCTTTTGTTAAAAAGACAATTCTTTCTCCATTAAGTAGCCTTTGGGTTTTTTTTTTCCTCCTCAGAGATAAGGTGACATTATATGTGTTTGCTTATTTTGGGGTTCTCTATTCTGTTCCACTGGTCTACTTGTCTGTACATTCACCAATTTCACACTATCTTGATTACTGTAACATTGTAGTAAGTTTTGAAATTGACTGCTGTTAGTTTCTGATTTATTTCTGTTCACTATTGTTATTTATTATAGGCCTTCGTTTTTCCCTATAAATTTTAAAATCAATTTGTCAATAATGATTTGATGGGACTTAGGGTTTTTTTTAAAAGATTTTATTTATTTTTTTGACAGAGAGAAAGAGAGAGCATGAGCAGAGGGAGCAGCAGGCAGAGGGAGAGGGAGAGGGAGAAGCAGGCTCACTGAACAGGGAGCCCAATGCGGGGCTCAATCCCAGGACCCTGGGATCATGACCTGAGCTGAAGGCAGATGTTTAACCAACTGAGCCACACACCCAGGCACCCCAAGTATGATGTTTTTAAGAGAAAATACTTTAAAGCATTCTGATTCACTTTTGAATTCATAGGTGTTTATACTATTTTTCATTGCCCAACACACTTTTTATAATCCTCCAGTTGTGGTCTAAATCATTGATATGCTAGGCCATTGAGCACAACTAGACTTGGGAAGAACAGTTTCATGCTAGGTATGGCTTGAGCCTTTCCTCCTGGGCCTTTACAAAATCATCCCAGAATGTCTGATTAATCAGTGAGATAAATCATTTGCCTTGGCATCTAAAAACTTGAAAAGTTATTAGGAAGAAAAATGGAGGGCATGAAATTCACAATAGTTTCACCACCTGAAGGATACAAATTAGAGATAAACTTCACAATTTTAAGAAGAACATGCAAGTTGTCCCATTCTTTTTTTTTTTTTAAGCTTTATATATTTACTTGAGATAGAGAGAGAGAAAGCATGAGAGAGGGCAGGGTGTGGGGGTAGAAGGAAAGAGTCTTAAGCAGACTCCTCGTGGAGCCCAACTTGGGGCTCCATCTCAGGACCCTGAGATCGTGACCTGAGCTGAAATCAAGATTCAGATGCTTAGCTGTCTGAGCCACCCAGCTTTCTGCATTTTTGATTACACTTGACTTTGAAAGACCTCATGGAACTTCTGAAGTGTTCTGTATAACGCTTCTTATAAATTGGGGGAAAAGATTTTATTTCCCCCCCTCTATTTTTATTCTATTGGGGGTAATAAAGACTTTATATCTGAGTTTTAAACTGCCTTTAGAGCAGTGCTAATACTTCAGTTAATGGTCTACTTTACTAGATTGAAAGCTTGTAGTGTATAAAGGGCTATATTGCAAAAATGCATGATTGTAAGACTATACAATACAATCACACACACCTAGAAGACAAACTCAGCGCTAATAAGAATGTGTGTGTGATGCTTACTAGCAACACTAATCCTCACAATATGCACATTATTCTTTATTCCCTTTTAAGCAGAGAGTTGGATTCACTGGTTTGTAAGCCTTTTAAGGACAAGTGGCTTGTCCTAATTCTCTTCTCAGTCCTTGAAATATGTAACATAGTGTTCCCCACATAGTGGGTATTCCATATAATAACTGCTAAATAATAAATATACATAGAATTTTCTCCACATATCAGAAGACTTAGAAGAAATGGAATAAATTATGGTGAACCTCAAGATATTTATGTAAAAGGAAACAGGAAACATTTGAAAGAAAGTATGCTTAGTGCATTATCATGAAATATAGAAATACGAAATTGGAATGCTAAATTATTGCAAGGATTTAGATACAAGTCTAACATAACTTGTGTTAATTACATCCCTCAATACTCACCACACAAAACATCCTATTGTGTTTTATACAAATGATGGCCAGTATTATTATCAAATACATCTTATTTTTGGGCAAAATATGAAATAGAATCTTAAACTTATCTAGATAATTTAATACCTACAGACTCTAAATTCAAATGTATCAGGCCAAATACACTTTGGAGTTTTCATTTAGAGGAAGACATATCATCCATTTAATTATGTCTCAGTCTCACCTGCACTCACTGATGACTTCAACTTAAACCATCACTTCTGACTTTTGTTTCAAGCCTTTTGAGAGAAATAACTGAATCAAAAGGGAAATTGTTTTACTAGATTCAAGTAAGTAATGTAAAAGATTATTCTTATTCTCACACGTTCTCAGACACTTACCAGAATATGCAGTGACATGTGAGAATAGATATAAATGCTTAGTTCTACACTAATGCAAGGCAAATGTGCAATATATGTCTGAAAACATTATCATTATTAGTTTTAAGTGGACCTATCCTTCCTTGAAAATTAGAATTCTTAGTCATTCCATTCATAGGGATTAAAAATTAGAGACAATGAATGCATTGGAGCACAGATCAACTTCAACCTGTCTTCACAAAAACATCACCAGACCTGCCTTTTGATGTGCTGGAAAGGGTTTTCTGATATACTGAATAACACCTTCTGCATACTGATGACCCAGAGAACATCATCAATGTATTCATTTTCTTTTCCTTCTTTTTAATACAGAAGCTATTTTCTAAAATTGATTTTAAATTTTAGATTGACCGGCAAATGTAATTTTAGTTAGAATCTTACCTTAGCATGGAGAAGACTAGTCCTACAATTTTCCCAACTTAAAGTGTTTGACATTTGTTGTAGGTACTGACCAAGATATGTTGCTTTTTCTTCTCATAATTTTAGCTTAAAATCTCATAGAACTCAATTCCAGCTGATAGCTTCTAAGAGATATTTGTATTTTCAATTAGTTTTAACGGATGATAGACTATAACACAAATCAATGACATCACCAGAAATATCTACAAATATCAAAGAATATTATTTCCTTTTTTAAAAAATATTATTTCGATATAAGGGGAATCACAGTTATGCTGGCTTACATTAATGCAAGGTAACAGTCAATGTGTGTGTGTGTGTGTGTGTGTGTGTGTGTGTGTGTGTGTGTGGCTGTCCTTACAGCACTAATTCCATTTGTCTGAGTAAAATCACTGTACCCAAATATTCATGTCAAGACAGTGCTTTCCTTCTGTAGCTGAGATTTGTTAGTGCCATTTGGTTTGGTTTGGTTTCCTATTTTACCTACCTATATTATGACTTTTTTTTTTGAGGCAGGAATTGATATAAAAGTTTACACATATTCTGTTATGTGATTGTATCTTGTTCTAAATGCACAGCCCTTCTACTCTCTCTAACCCGTATGTTTGAAATGCATTGTTGAAAATGGCATTTTTTTCTCTTCTTGCCTAATAGGCTTGGGGATTAAAAGCATGCAATTCCAAGTAAAGGATAAGGAGAGAAATGAAGTATTTTTGAGCTGAAGGCTATCATTAACTGAGACACTGCTGAGATTGCAGCAGTTCAACACCATCATGTCAACCAAAAAAAAAAAAAAAAAAAGTCCAGGTATTGTGAAAGGAATCAGTCTTTAAAGGGAAGATGAGCAATGTCAGAAAAAAATCCTGAAAAATGATATAACTATTCTGGTTGATAGTACAAATCATGAATAAATCATGTACTGCAAGGGAAGCATGAAAACAGGTTGGTATCTAGGACATTGGATGCTGAATTAGTAGGAAAAATAATATACACATATTGTCCCTTGTGTTGCTCACAGTAGTAAAAGGAACTGACCTTTTGAAATTGTTGACTTCTGCTGGACTCTAATAGGGATATCTTGTTTTCTGAAGGCTAGATTAGTTTATTTGTTAATGTTTTAGAAATTTATCAGCATGGCTTTAATCGGTGTCTTCCTTTTTATCCCAAAGTGATTGTCTGACAACCTCAGGACACCTTCAGATATCCACAGATCTGTTGTGTGACTTACTCAAACCAATACTTGCTCTCAATTAATTATTGAATATTAATTTTTAATACCAACATTCTCTACTTTCTAAATCATTGCATAACCAATTCTAAAGGGTAGACTTAATTTCCTATGACCCTAAAAGTATCAATTTAAACTTAGAAAGTTTGGAAAAAGAGTGTAGAAAATTCTCTTTAGGATTGTGATTTGCATCAATCTAAGAGCTGACACTTTTCCTATCCAGTAAGGAGTAAGGCATACGCAAGAGTCAAATAGGAAAGTGAGATGAAGATGCTGGCCTACTTTCTATATCCTACAATCAATGAACACAGTTAGAATTCCTTAATTCTATTTGTAATTAGGTTAATTTCTATTGTTGCATAAATTTTGATACTTGTATATATACAAATCTATGTAAACAAGTCCAAATTATGAAATTCTCACACCATCTGTATTAGCATATTTCTGTTGATGTTACTTTCTTGTCTCCTCTCTTTAATTTGAAGTTTTTCTTTGCTTTCCCTTGACCCTCTTTTTTAAAGACCTTATAAAGCCACCAATTGTCAATAGACTGTATGTTCATGTCGAATAAATTGATGGCAAGTATTGTAATCATTCCCATGACTGCTATAGCTCATTATAATAGAGCTGTGAAGATGTAGGGCTTTGTTTTGTTTTGTTTTGCTTTGTTTGAGGATGTAGGTTTTTGACATAATAGATGAAAGTTGAATAAATGCCAGGGTTTGGTTTGAAGCCATGCCTTCTTTCATTATTTCAATTCTGGCTTGGGAAACTCCAAAAATTAAGCTTCTACATCTTGTTCTTAAACACTCAATTCAGTGCTCTTAATTCAAGGACAAAAAAACAAAGCCCATTGTCTGATGGATTTATAGATTCTTTAGGTACTAACTGGGAGTTGGGTCAGTGATCATTTCATAGGAGATCATGACAATATCAATTCATACATTGGGGTTGGACCTTCCATTAATAAATGATCAAAACCAGAAAATCATTAGTAATGTAATGTTATTCTGGAAAAAACTTCCCTGTGCACACTTGGTGTTCCTTCTGAGTTTAAAAGGCAGAATTAGAATTCATTTTTTTATATCATATATATTAGATTTTAATTCCAGTATAGTTAACATACAGTGTTGTATTAGCTTCAGGTGTACAATATAGTGATTCAGCAATTCTATACATTAATTAGTGCTCATAAAGATAAGTGTACTCTTCATCCCCTTCCCCGATTTCACCCCACCCCTACCATCCCCCGCTCCACCTCCCCTCTGGTAACCATCAGTTTGTTCTCTACAGTTAAGAGTCTATTTTTGGTTTGTCTCTTTTTTTTCTTTGTTCATTTTTTTGTTTCTTAAATTCCACATATGAGTGAGATCATGTGGTATTTGTCTTTCTCTGACTGACTTATTTCACTTAGCATTATACTCTCTAGATCCATCCATGTTGTTGAAAATGGCAAGATTTCATTTTTTGTGGCTGAGTAATACTCATGTGTGTGTGTGTGTGTGTGTGTGTACCATATCTTCTTTATTCATTCATCTATCAATGGACACTGGGCTGCTTCCATAATTTGGCTATTGTAGATAATGCTGTAGTAAACATAGAGATGCATATTTCCTTTCTAGTTAGTGTTTTCATATTCTTGGGTAAATACCCAGTAGTGCAATTACTGATCATATGGCAATTCTATTTTTAATTTTTTTCAAGAACTGTTTTCGACAGTGTACCAGTTTGTACTTCCACTAACAGTGCGCTAGGGTTCCTTTTTCTCTACATTCTCACCGACACTTGTTATTTCCTGTGTTTTTGATTTTAGCCATTCTGAAAGGTGTAAGGTGATATCTCATTGTAGTTTTGATTTACATTTCCCTGATGAAGAGCAATGTTGAGCATCTTTTCATGTCTGTTGGCCATTTGCGTATCTTCTATGGAGGAATGTCTATTCAAGTCTTCTGCCCATTTTTAATTGGATTATTTGTTTTTTTGGTGTTGAGTTATATATTTTCTTTATATATTTTGGATACTAAGCCTTTATAGGATATGTCACTTGCAAATATCTTCTCCCATTCAGTAGATTGTCTTTTAGTTTTGTTGATTGTTTCCTTTGCTGGCAGAAGCTTTTTTATTTTGATGTAGTCCCAGTAGTTTGTTTTTGCTTTTGTTTTATCTTTATATGGCCTTCCTTCATGAAGGGATAATAACATAAAATAGAATGAAGTGTTAAACATGGTTTCCATTTTCTGTGTGTAGAGAACATTTGTAGCAAGGTGGCATTAAACTTAATCATGAAAGACTAAAAATTTGCCCCCCAACACATCAGGAACAAGATAAGGATGTCCATTATCTCTACTTTTATTTCACATACTGGAGGTTTGGCCAAGACAATTACACAGGTAAAAAGAGATAATATTATAGAATTTAATACCAGTATATAATCAATAATGTTTTATACATTTAAAACAAACAATCCCCAAATAAAAACAAATGACAAATTTTGTTTCCAATGTGGAGCAGTTGAAACTCCCGTAAATCGCTGGTGGGAATGAATAATGGTATGGCCACTTCAGAAACAGTGATGGTTCTTCAGAAGGTGAAACATAGGGTTACCATGTGACTCAATGATTCTACTCTTAGATATATATACCCAAGAGAGTTGAAACATTTGTCCAGACGGACTGCACTCATTCATTTGTGAATGTTTTCAGCAGCATTATTTTTAATTAGCAAACCCAAAACAAAACTGGAAACTCTTCAAAGAGGAGCATATGCATACAATGGAATTCTACCCATTTGTAAAAAGGAATACAGTTATGACCCATGCTACAACATGGATGAGCCTTGGGAATTTGTAGTCTACTTGAAAGAAGACACAAAGGCTACGTACGTATTGTTTGATTCCATTTATTTTGTATATTTCAATTAGGCAAATTCATAGAGACAAAAAATTAGTAGTTGTTGCCAGGGATTGGGGGAAGGGGAATAAAAAGTGACTGCAAATGTGTACCGGATACCTTTTTGAGTGAAGAATCTGTTCTGAAGTTAGATGGTGGCTATGAACGCACAATTCTGTGAATACTCTAAAAATACACTTTAAAAATATCAATTTATAGTATTGAAATTATAGCCAATTAGGCTATGAAAATGACAAGAATGAAATTATATCATCATTGTACAGCTCAAGATATGTAGTGGGAAGTACACATCATCACCTATGAAATACCCTTGACAAATTTGTTTATGCTGAATTTAATCTAACTTTTAGGATTAATTTACTATAGTTTACAGAAAATGTAGAGGACAGAGAAATAAGTTAAAGTACCTCGCAAGGAAACAAACAGAAAAATCCAGAATACAGAACATTCTTATAGGCAACTGGTCTGATTTATTCACATAGTCATTGCCATGGGGTTAAAACCTGATGCAAGTACTATAAAGTTCTAGGTTAAAGAACTAGAGACACAATGACCAAATTGCCATGTGTGAACTTTTATTGTTACCTGGTTAAAAAAAAGTAGCCTAAAAAAGATATTTTGGAAACAAGTAGGAGAATATGAGTATGAGCTGGAAAACATATTAAAGAATTATTATTATTTTAAGTACTACAATGCTTTGTGGTTCAATAGGCGGATGACTTTTTTCCTAGGTATTGCATGCTGAAGTATTTGGGTATGAAATAATGTGGTGTCTGCATTACTTTCAACTGGGTTAACAAGATGATTTGATACATGGATAGATGGGTGGGTGGGTGGATGGATGGATGGATGGATGGGTAGGTGGATGGATGTAGAGAGAGCGATATAGAAACACACATATAATTGTTGAATCTAGTTGTGGTTACTTGGATTATGGCATAATTCTTTTCAGTTTTCAGCATGCTTGAAAACTTTCAAAATTGTAAAGCAAATATAAAGGAAAAAGAAAGGTGCTTTAAATTGGCCTTCTTAGAAGTAGAACCCAAGACAGGGATTTTTGAGCAAGTGGTACATTAAGGAAGGGTCCTCATG
Organism: Ursus americanus; assembly: GCF_024610735.1. NCBI lineage: Eukaryota > Metazoa > Chordata > Mammalia > Carnivora > Ursidae > Ursus > Ursus americanus. Next base: position 11,799,366 of record NC_142145.1, on the reverse strand, counting down.
CTAAATCTATGAGAGAGTGAAGGAAGCACGATAGGAATATGAAAACAACAACAACAACAAACCTAAGGAAGGACTTGATTTCAGGCGAATTCTGTCCTCAACCTGATACTGCCAAGCACTCTGAAGCATAAATTGCAATAGTCAACCCCACCTTGAAGCAGGGGAACAGTGAGTAGTGCATTTATACCCCTCTCACCAGTTATTGGCTGTGGGCTTCCAGGATTGGGGAGGAGCATAATTCTCCAGGCTAATAGGTTCTCTTTGCCCAGTGGTACTTCTCAAGGGAAATTTACAGGTGGAAGCTGTTATGAACGGCACCTGCAACAGTTTCTGAATGTATTATGCTTCCAGCCAAGGTGTGTATTCCACAGTTAACAACCAAAAAATGGACAAAATATATAAAACTAGGTATCTCATTCATTGAACAACAGGCAGTTGAGAACTATAATTCCTGAGAGAGGTAAAACCAATAAAGTGATCACTACATACGCATGGCCTACTGTGTGGAGACAGTTTCTAGAAAGAAGCACAGAGATGGGAGACTCAGAGCTCAGGGGTCTGAATACAGAGACCAAGAATGGAGTTTTAACACTATTAGACATTGTTAATATAGACCGAACATTCATATACTGAGAATCTCCTATATGGAGTCTGCTATGTGCTGCAAAAACACAAGAGATTAAAAAAAACACACTTTCTTTAACCTGCATTTTAAAAAATTACTAGAATATTTGTATTCCCCTTCTCACTAACAGAAGAGAACTTTAACATCTGCCCACATCTAGATTTCAGTTTATATAAACTACTGCTTTACATTCAGATCAGTTTAATTAGATTACTGGTTTTATGTTTGTTTTCTTTCCAGAATGTATTTTGATGTCCAATCACAGAATACCCTTCCCCATCCTCCCCTGCTCCATCTGAGAATCTTTTGATTAGAGATTGTAAAGCAACTTCCCAGAGCTAGGAGGTGGAAAATGGAAGGGTACAGAAAATTAAAGGTTTCCTTCCTTTTAATGAAATTGAATAGGACTTACTTATTGGCTTTTTAGATCTAGTACTACCAAAGGTGCAGTATCAACACAAAAGACTTTAAGGAGTTTACAGTTGGTGTATACAGTATACAAGTATATGGCAGGATGAGCAATAATAAACTGACTAGTACAAGAGCATGAACAGTAATGTGCCAACTTGAACAATACCAAAATTATTATAAATAGCAAAAATTATATTTGGATTAATGTGAGGGGAGCTTGAGAAGACATCCCCATTGAAGACATAGAGCTAGTTCTTTGCTGCTACAAAGAAAGCTGAAAATACGAAAATACCGTGTGTGTGTGTGTGTGTGTGTGTGTGTGTGTAAAGGCAAAGTTGACTCTGTGAAAGTAGTTGATGAGAAACTGGGAAACAAGACCACAAAGCATAAAATATTATCTATCTTCTGAGAAATATTTAATGATTTCACAGCAACGTGAATTTAACTAAAGAGAAAACCTCTACCAATTTGAACATACAAAGATTGGATTTAATAGTTTCTCACTCATCATTGTATTATTTAGAAAACTCTGCCTTTTGGTCATCAAACGGAAAAATATATAGATTGATACTAATAGACTTAAGGGCTAATGATTTTAAAGTGGCTATTTGCTTTTCCTATAAGAAAGCATGGACCGAGAAAGACACATACAGTATGATTTCACTCATATGTGGAGTCCAAAAAACAAAACAAATGAATAAACAAACAAAAAGCAGAATCATACCTATAAATACAGAGAACAAACTGGTGGTTGCCCGAGGGCATTGGGGATGGGGGATGGACAAAATGGGTGAAGGGGAGTGAGAGATACAGGCTTCCAGTTATGCAGTGAATACAGGGATGAAATGTACAGCATAGGGAATATAGTTAATGATATTGTAATAGTGTTATATGGTAACAGATGGTAGTTATACTTGTGGTGAGCATAGCATAACATATAGAGATGTTAAATCACTATGTTGTACATCTGAAACTAATGTAACATTGTGTGTCAACTGTATTCAAATAAGTAAAAATTTTAAAAAGAGACTATAGATAACAATAAGTTAATAACATAAATTCTTACTAAAATTTCCTGATGAAACATTGCTTTTAGTAATCATTCTGCTTGAGAGAAATTATAATTTTTCAAAGAGAATCCCCCCTCTTCAAATGATATCACATTTTATCCAAATAAGATTGGTGTTAAATGTTTGCTGCAACACACAAAGCTCATATTGATAAAGCAGTATTAATTTCCTATTTTGGTGCATAATTCAGAACCTGACTGAAGTATGTGACTGAGGAGAATATGGCATTTTTCAAGATGGAATTATTAGATCATCTAGTAATAGTGGTTTTTGAAAACAGGGTCTCAGAGGTTAAATGACTTGCATAAAACCACAGTCATTTGTAGTCAAGTCAGAGTTCAAATTTAGACCTTGGGACTGAAGATCTGATCTGCTTCTACTCTGCCCCCTTCTTCCCCAAGTAGTTTGGGTGTGTCTGTCCCTAGAATTAATACAATTCTCCCTAGATATTTCCCTCTCCCAGTCATGAGAAATTAATTTAAGCTACTGGAAATGTCAGGGACAAATCTCTTGCCTTCCAATAAAAAGAAGAGGAAGTTGATATTACATTTCTGGGCCTGAAAGAAATGTAATAATATAATAATTATCAAGTTGAAAACAAACAACATTCTATTTAAATGACTGAATTTTGCTAAGCTAGAAAACTAAAAAATAATTGTTGCCAAGTTGCAAATCCTACAACTTTCCTAAGAATCCTGAATATTTGGATATGTATTTACTGCTCAGTTGGAAACAGTGTTCTTTTTCTTCATTGATAATGTACAAACTATTCAAGCCATTATCTGAAAAGGTTAGTTTTAAAGACACTATACATCTTAAGTGGTACACTTCACATTGAAAACCTGGAAAATGATTTTTTTCAAAAACATATGAAAACGAAGTACATTTGTTGTGATTTAGGGAATACTGTACCTATCCCTGAAAAAACTGCTTCTGTAAATGTTTTGACTTATTTGTTTGCTTGTTTGTTTACAAGTTGGATAAAGTTACATGTGACACGAACATGTTAAGTAATTATTTTGATAGCTAAATCACCACTTTAAACACAGGTAAAGTCATATTAATTAGAACTTGGCTATTCAAGATGCTGTTAATTTCACAAAGTGTAGGTTTAATTCACTATCAGCAAGTTTGGTTCATTCATGTCTGAATGAGAACATTTATGAAAAAGTACTATTATACAAGATTCTAGTTTCTTTGTTATAGAACATACGCATAAACGGGACCTATTTCTTTCTCCATTTTAGAAAATTCAATTATTTCCAATCTTTGTTCCTGGAGATTTGTTATCTTTATATTGTATTTATTGTTACAAGCTCTTTCTGTGACTTTGATGAAGACTCTCCAAAATGCATGAAGTTTTTTTCTTATTTTTAGTTTTCTAAACTACAAAACTACTCTTTTTATGTGGAACACCTTAAGGATTTGGGGGGAAAAAAAACACATGAGATGATGTCCAAGTACATTACTGTTTTCGAAGAGGTATATCAGGATTCCTTAATGTAACATAAGATGGCTTTTCTAGAGGCGCCTGGGTAGCGCAGTTGGCTATGCACCCGACTCTTGGTTTCGGCTCAGGTCATGATCTCAGGGTTCTGGGATCAAGCCCATGTCAGGCTCTGTGCTCACCGAGGAGTCTTCTTGAGGTTTTCTTCCTCACTCTACCCCTCCCCCCACCACAGGTGCGCTCGCTCTCTTTCTTTCTAAAATAAAATAAATAGATCCTTTAAAAAAAAGATGGCTTTTATATATGTAGGTTCATTATTCCTCCTTTGATCTTGGGGTGAAAGGTGGCTGCTAACAACTGTGGTGTGTAAACATAAATCTCTGTCCAGATAATTGTATGTCCTAGAAATCAAGATGACCTCTGAAAGAAATACCTAACCCTCCTGTTTCATGTGAAATATGAAGGACCATATTACTCTGCAAAATGGGTGAGAAAGGGATTCTAATGATATGTTATGCTTGCTGTCAAAAGAAGCAACAAATAAAATCCTAGCATAACGTAAGATACCTGGGCAGAGACCACAGCATACGGTGCAGACCACTGCAGGTAGCATAGAGATACCATCCCTCCAAATAAGTTAACAGTGGCCATCCCACTCTACAATTTAGCATCATGACTAAAATTATAAATCAGCTAAGTTTAATCCAAATGTTATTTAAAGCTTAGAGAGAATCTTTTTCTTAAATTTTATACATACAATGAGAAAAATAATCCAGAATGACTATGAACCTTGGATTCAATGAAACATAATGCATACCATAAACATATAATACATATAATAAACATAATAAATTCCTATTCAGTGTTTTTGAAGTGAACTGTGGTAGCTCTTGGCTTTCTTCTTTATAAGTGTGTTGATTTGGTCCTTTGTGTTTAGAATCTGTTTGCATCTTATCTGTCCATATTTCTCTAACTCTCTGAGTGAGAATGAGATTCAGAGTGGGGAATGTTGTTGGGAGGGAAAAGAACAATTAGTTGCCTGAAGAAGGAAAAGAAGAATATCTAAATAGTTGGTCATACATAAAGGGAATTCTGTCCCCCGCAATAGAAAATAATTATGTTAACATAAATCACTTTTAAAGAAAAGTATCCTTTCTTTTTCTGCAGACAACAATGTATTATTTTCTATAAAATCTATTGAGTTACTGGAAATCCCCACAATTGAGAATCACTGGGGAGAAGATGACAGGCCACTGCTTATAATTGTTTGAAAAAACACATAATACACACACGTAGCTCCGCATACATCTAACCCTCCAAACCACCAGGTGGCAGTAGGCATTACTAGTCATTATTTTATGGATGAAAAACCTAAGTAACTTACTTGTGGTTGTACGGCTAGTTAGTGCAGAAACTGAGTTAAAAAACCAGATCTTCATGGCTCCGCACCCATTCTTCAACGTTATGATATGCTCTTCCTAGAGAGAGAAATGGATAATCTCAGTCTCATTATTGACAGAAAAACCAAAAAAACCAGTACCACACATAGAAAACCATATTATTGTTTAGGGACCCAAATGATATCTTAAAATAAGATCACTTTAGCTGAGATAATGCAATGAGTTTCTCTTCTTTCACACAAAAAAAGTAGTACATGAAATAATTAAAATAAGGTGCACAAGTGTAAAAATATTTTTCCATCAATGCCTTGTAAAATTAAGACACGCATAAACAATTTCAGTGCCACTCTGTCCATAGCAGAAATAAGTGTTTTGGGGTGCAGGGAAGAGGAGAAATCTAAAAAACTACCTGTGGCTGTCAAGGAATATTTGCCAAAGGAAGTGCCATTTCAGATGGGATCCAAGGAAAGGTAGGAATTTGTTAGTTGTAGGAAGGGGGGAGTCATTTCCTTGCTTATACAAGAAAAGTGACATGCTCTCATATTGATAAATATAAAAATTGTGCATAATTTGAGGACAGATTCACCTTTACAAATCATTGAAATGACTCTGCATTTCTAGGGGCTTATGTAACCTTTGAATCATGAATTCAAAGTGATTAACAGTTTGCAAGAATTGATTTACATCTCCAAAGTGAGGAGAGGTTATTTTTCATTTATCAGCTTCCTTCATCAAAATGGACCCTGGCCTTTCAGAGACCACTTCATAGTTTTGTCCTCTCTCCTGCTGATCTATGTTGCCTGATACTGAATTTAAGGAGACTCAAGATAGATTAATTAAATTAGCTGAAGCCCTTTACAAAGCCACCTGGGGGGCAATTTAATTTTTACTGTTTAGCTGGTTGAGAAAAGAAATCCAGGCACAACTCTATAAAATACTGTTTTAATTAGATCCAAAGAGGAATGTAGCCTTGGTTTCTTACTCAAGTTCCCTAATTATGAAAATTAATTTTAAAAGCCATAGTAACTTTGTTTTATGAAAGTGAAAATGATTGTAAAATGATTTTGCATTGTCCGTAAGAAAAATATCACAAGTTAAATTTTGTTTCTTTTATTACTTTTGATCAGTTAACAGTCTCAAAGCAAAACCAAGTCATTTTCAGGCACTCCTCTGATGAAAAAAAAATCAGAAACAAATTCACAACTCAAAGTGTTACTTTTCAAAGCAAGAACGGTGAGACACCTGATGGCTGCATAACCAAATGATTTTCTGAAGAAATACACGAGCATATTTTTGGCAAATACTATAGTTTGGTCTATCTTTTTTTTCTAATGTATATTTGTTTTTAATTAAATATTAGTAACACCAATCAATAATAAACAAATTCAGTGCTAAATTTATAAGCATCTCTCACATCTTCTTTGTATGTCTAAGTAAATTATCATTGAAATTCTTTTCTTAATGAGATAGGTGAATGACTTCTGTGCTTTGGCGACTTGTACTTTCTTATTCCAAGGAATAACAGAGAAACGTAGATCCATATGCTTGATAAGTTACAAAACTAACTAGTTTTGTGGTTTCTATATGTAAAATTGACTTAACGTTATACTCATGAATTTAGAACATCTTCAGCATATCAGTGCCCTGTGATGGAAACAAAATATTGGCTTTAATGCATCTATATGCATGATAGCCAGCCTAATTGAACAAAGTCAGTAATTCTTGCCATTGATTGAAACATCATATGATGTCTAATTAGAATACAGAACTAAAAATGGCACATTCAAACAGGAACGCATAGATGAGAGTGAGAGATTTCAAAGAAAAGTTTATGTACATAAACTCATATATTCTGTTTCTCTCTCTCTCTCTCACACACACACACACATATATAACAAATATGAATATACCCGTATTCTATTTTCATTTCATGTACTCCAATTTGCATTGCAGGAATAGTGCATGAGTCTACTACTGATTAGGTATAATTATGAAATTCACTGGAGATAAAGATACATAGCTATCTAGCTAGATGTAGGTATAGATACAAATACAGATGTAGATTTTTTTACTAGCTACTTGAACTTGTTGATATAGATACCCTTTGAAATAATGGGTTTTTATTATTTCTCAAATATGAGTTTCTCATACTTTTTAATAAATTTACCCACTCTTTCATATATATATAGTTATAATAAATCCCTATCAAAATAAAATTTGTTTCATTTTAACTTTCTATTAAATGTTGAAAATCAAGATTTGGCATGTAGAGTAACAGCCAGTTCGGTAGAAAGAACATGGAATTTGGAGCCATATCTAGACTGAACATTTGCTTCATCACTTAGAGCCCATATAACCTAGAGAAAGTTATTTAACAAAGATGCAATATCCATATCTATGAAAGGGATAACACACTTACCTCACACTCTGTAACTATTAGCTATCATTTGACTTCTTAGTCAACTACTTGCTTTTATGTTTTTATGTTCAATTTTTATATTGAACATATATTTATATCTACAGATATACATTTGTATCTATCTAGAGAGAAAAACAGTTTTTGTTTTGTTTTTCAGATAGCTTATTATATCTTTTTTTAAATTGAGGTAAAATTGTTATATAACATTATATTAGTTTCTGGTATACAGCATAGTAATTTGATATTTGCTTATACTACATAATGGTCACCACAAGTCTAGCCACATCCATCACCATACAGTTGACCCCCTTCATCATTTTTTTGCCACACCCAACACCTTTCACCTCTGATAATCATCAGTCTGTTCTTTGTATCTTTGAGTTTTATTTTGTTTTACCTTGTTTTCTAGAGTCCACATATAGGTGAAAGCATAGTATTTGTCTTTCTCTGTCTGACTTATTTTATTTAGCATAATATCCTCTAGGTCCATCCACATTGTCTCAAATCACAAGATCCAATTCTTTTTCATGGTTGAGTGGTATTCCATTGTGTATATATGCCACATCTTTATCCATTCATCATTAGTGGACACTCAGGTTGTTTCCATATCTTGGCTATTGTAGAAAATGATGCAATTAACAAATGGTGCATATCTCTTTTCAAATTGGTGTTTTCATTTTCTACAGATAAATTCCCAGAAGTAGAATAGCTGGATCATATGGTAGTTCTATTTTTAATTTTTTGAGGAAGCTCCATACCATTTTCCATAGTGGTTGCAGCAATTTATATTCCCAAAACAGTGCACAGGGGTTACAATCCCTCCAACACTTGCTGTTTCTTGTCTTTTGGATAATAACCATCCTAGGAGGTGTGAGTTGATATCTCACTGTGGTTTTGATTTGCATTTCTCTGATGATTAGTGATGATGAACATCTTTTCATGTGTCTGTTAGCTACCTCTGCGTCTTCTTTGGAAAAATTTCTGTTCAGGTCCTCTACCTATTTTTTAATGAGATTGTTTATTTTTTTGTTATTGAATTGTATGAATTCTTCATATATTTAGGATATTAGCCCTTCCCTGGATATATTATTTGCAAATATCTTCTCCCATTCAGTAGGTTGCCTTTTTATTTTGTTGATGGTTTCCTTTGCTGTGCAGAAGCTTTTTAAAAATCTATATGTCTGTCTATCTATCTACCTATCTATCTATCTATCTATCTAGTCAGTTAACATACAGTGTAATATTAGTTTCATGTATACAATATAGTGATTGAACACTTCCATACATCACCTGTTGCTATGCAGAAGCTTTTTTTTTTATTTTTTATTTTTTTAAAGATTTTATATATTTATTTGACAGAGATAGAGACAGCCAGCGAGAGAGGGAACACAAGCAGGGGGAGTGGGAGAGGAAGAAGCAGGCTCATAGCGGAGGAGCCTGATATGGGGCTCGATCCCATAACGCCGGAATCACGCCCTGAGCCGAAGGCAGACGCTTAACTGCTGTGCCACCCAGGCACCCCTATGCAGAAGCTTTTTAGTTTTATATATTCCCATTTGTTTATTTCTGCTTTTGTTGTCATTGCCTTTGGAGTTAGATCCAAAATATTGGGTTGTCAAGTGTGATGTCAAGGAGTGTGATGTCAACTTGTTTTCTTCTAGTTTTATAGTTTCTAGTCTTACATTCAAATCTTTAATCCATTTGAATTAACTTTTGTCTGTGGTTTTAGATAGTGGTTGAGTTTCTTTTATTTGCATGTGGCTGTCCAGTTTTCCCAGCACCATTTATTGAAGAAACTGTTCTTTCTCCATTGTATATTCTTGCCTCCTTTGTCATAAATTAATTAACCATATATGTGTGGGTTTATTTCTGGGCTTTCTTTTCTGTTTCATTGATCTGTATATCTGTTTTAGGTCAGTGTCATACTGTTTTGATTAGCTTTGTAGTATAGTTTGAAATCAAGGCGCATGATATCTCCAATTTTGTCCTTGTTTCTCAAAATTTTTGTGGCTATTCGGGTCTTTTGTGGTTCAGTATAACTTTTAGGATTTTTGGGTCTAGTTAAATAGAAAATACTACTGGAACTTCGATATCAAATATTGCTTTGAATTTGTAGATTGCTTTGGGGTAACATGGACATTTAACAATATTAATGCTTCAATCCATGAGTATGGGATATCTTTCCATTTATTTGTATTTTCTTCAATTTCTTTAACCAATGACTTAAAGTTTTCAGTACACCGATCTCTCACCTCCTTGGTTAAATATATTTCTAAGTATTTTATTCTTTTTAAAGACATTGTAAATGGGATTCTTTTCTTAATTTCTCTTTCTGATGTTTCGTTATTAAGTGTGTAAAACCGTAACTGATTTGTGTTTCTTGATTTTGAATCCTACAACTTTACTGAATTCATTTGTTAGTCCAAAGAATTTATGTATTTATTTATTTGGTGGAATCTTTAGAGTTTTTGATATATAGAATTATGTCATCTGCAAATAGAGACAGTTTTACTTCTTTTCCTGCAATTTGCATGCCTTTTATTTCTTTTTCTTGACTAATTACTCTGGCTAGGACGTCTAATACTGTGTAGAAGAGAACAGGCATCCTTGTCTTGTGTTTGATCTCAGAGAAAAATATTTCAGTTTTTCACCATTGAGTGTGATGTTTGTTGTGGGTTTGTCATATATGTCCTGTATTATGTTGAGGTATATTTTCTCTATCCCCACTTTGTTGAGTATTTTTTGATTATAAGGGATGTTGAATTTTGTCAAATGCATTTTCTGCATCTATTGAGGTGATCATATAAGTTTTATCCTTCATTTTGTTAATGTGGTGTATCACATTGACTGATTTGTGGATGTTGAACCGTCCTTGCATCCCTGAAATAAATCCCACTTGACATGATGTATGATACTTTTAATGTATGGTTGAATTTGGTTTGCTAATATTTTGTCGAGGATTTTTGCACTTATGTTTATCAGGGATATTGGCCTATAATTTTCTTTTCTTGTGGCATTTATATCTGGTTTTGATATCAAGGTAATGTTGGCTTCATGAAATGAGTTTGGAAGATTTCCCTCCTCTTCTGTTTTTCAGAAGCTTGAGAAAGATTGGTATTAATTCTTTGAATGTTTGGTAGAATTCACCAGTGAAGCTATCTTGTCCTGAATCTTCGTTTGTTGAGAGGATTTTTTTTTTTTTTTTAAGATTTTATTTATTTGAGAGAGAGCACGAGAGTGGAGTGAGGGGCAGAGGGAGAAGCAAACTCCCTGCTGGGCAGGGACCCCCGTGTGGGGCTCGATCCTGGGATTCTGGGATCATGACCTGAACCAAAGGCAGCCGCTTAACTGACTGAGCCACCCAGATGCCCCCTGTTGAGAGGATTTTGATTACTGATTCAGTCTCTGTACTAGTAATCAGATTTTTCTATTTCTTCATAATTTAGTCTTGAAAGATTTTATGTTTCTAGGAAATTACCCATTTCTTCTGTTGTCCATTTTGCTGATTTATAATTGTTCCTGTTAGATTCTTATGATCTTTTGTGTTTCTGTGTTATCAGTTGTAATTTTTCTTTCATTTCTGATTTTATTTGAATCTTCTCTCTCTCTCTCTCTCTTTCTCATTTATTTATTTATTTATTTATTTATTGTCAAGCCTAACTAAAGTTTTGCCAAGTTTGTTTATTATTTCAAAGAAGCAGTTCTTAGTTTCATTGATCTTTTCTATTTTTATTTTAGCTTCTATTTCATTTATTTCTGCTTTGGTCTTTATTATTTCATTCCTTCTGCTAACTTTGTTCTTCTCTTCCTATTTCCTTTAAGTGTAAAGTTAGGTTGTTTATTTGACATTTTTCTTGCTTCTTGAGGTAGATCTGTATCAGAGAATTCATTTTCAATTCATTAGATACTAAACTTCATTAGTGAATGAAGAAATTGAAAGTGTCTTATTAAAATAAAGATAGATGGTTAGATATATAAAATCACTGAGCTGACCCTTATGATTTCTAAGTATTATTTTGATGTTTATATTTGTTTCACTGTTGGGGAGTGAAACATTATCTAACGAATATGGTCTGAGGATGGATCAATAGTATACCATAATGACAAAACTTTAAGTTTCTACCTTATATTATTTATATTATTAGAAAGGAGCAATGACCAAAAACAGTTCTTAAAAGTGGGTTTCCTTATCTTTTGCAGTTCATCACATTCATAAAATCTCCTCTAGGATTTAATATATTATTTTACCTTTGTGGATTAAATTTGCTTTGATATGTCTCCAGTTTTCCATCTTGTGTTATTGCCTTACCACTGTAGCTCAAGGGGCACTATCTTCATGAGGAGAGTTTACCTCAGTATCACTGGAAAGTTGTGGAATTTAATTCAGGCAAGATGAGAAATAGGCTTCATAACTATGTATAAAATTCTGATATTTCTCACACAGAATAACTTCCCAAGCATTAATAATTACGATATTCTTATTATTGCTATTGGGTATGAGAGACTATCTGATATATGAACTCAATGAAAGCAACCATAGCTGTTTCTTTCCTGAAATGTACATACAGATTAAAAATGATTTATTTTTCTCATGTAATAAAATGATAAAGCTCAATCCAAGACCTTCTGTCCACACATTTTAGGTAATTTTCTTCTACCCAAATAATTTTCTATTATGTCAGAAAGTTAAAGTTACCAGTATATATATATAAACACACAGACATACACACACAGACACACACATTTTGCATAAGCCAAACAAGAATTAAGTAATATTTTCTTTACAAATCAAAATAAATGTCATAAACCAGCCCATGAAAGTAATTAAAATCAGAACCAACACATTCCCCTCATTCCCCACCCCCCCATTCTAAGAAATTTCCACTGAAAACTAGGCATGTCTATCTATGGTAAGACATGTTGATATATCTACAGAGAATATTTTAAACAATAGTTTATAGGCATTTTGCCAGAACATGGCAATGATGCCATTGATCTAGTGAAAAGCATTTCATCTCATTTTCATAAGTTCTTATCCATTTATTTGTTTAATGTAGTAATTAATGACATAAATGCAGCCACATATAAATCATTTAATATTTTATTTAATTTATTTTTTTAAAGATTTTATTTATTTATTTATTTGACAGAGATAGTGAGAGAGGGAACACAAGCAAGGGGAGTGTGAGAGGCAGAAGCAGGCCTCCCGTGGAGCAGGGAGCCCGATGTGGGGCTCGATCCCAGAATCCTGGGATCATGACCTGAGCTGAAGGCAGATGCCTAATGGCTAAGCCACCCAGGCACCCCTAAATCATTTAATATTTTAGATTTACCTTGACAAAAAAATAGACACTATGTTTTGACATTTGCAAACAGTTCCTTTTAGAATTAGAATTTTGTGGGTAAAGTTAGCAAGAGATGGAATCTTATTTTTTTCTGAGTTGTAATTCCATATAAAATAAATATGTAAATTTGAAACAATAAGAGGCTGGAACTTTTGGTATATTCTTAAGTGTAAGCTTATACAAACAATGTCTCAGTGCCACTATTCTGTTTGAGGACAAATGAGCTGCTTTAAAAGCATTTCTTATTCAATTTCAGAAAGATAATGTCTGAGGAAGTATGTATGTTTTTACCTATTTTCCTTACGCTAAGTGTATAAGAGAACAAATAGTCAATGTGAGCTGCTATGTGCTCAATATTCATGATTAATTTAAGATGCGTTTTAACTTTGAGAAATAAAAAAAAAAAGATAAGTATACCTCTAATATTTAACCATTTAAGTAGCATGCATTTCCAATGCTAAAGAGAAGGCCATGAAAAATCAACACTAATATATTATTTATGCTGAAGTATTAATTGCTTGGGGATATAAAATGTCATTATTTATCTTTACACTAGCTAACTGAAGTGGAAAATGGAGATAATTCCCACAAGCGGAATTCACATTTGCTTCAATTATGTGGATACTTCAGATGAAAATAACTTTTATGTTATAATTACTACACCCTTGAAGTTTATATCTTGATACAACTTTAATATGCCAGTTCCAATGCCTGGGACTTTTTGTTTGTTTTTTTCTTAGCACAATATGTTTCATTTTATGGAGATGCATGTTGTAAAATTAAGTCTGGAAATCTTAGTTATCAAAGGTATCAAAAGAAATAGGGTAACAGTTTCAAAGTTATCACAAGAGGGTATAACCCAGTGGTGATATATACAAATAAGCATATTAAAGATAGTCTTTTAAAAATGGACTCTTTCAAAGGTCATCGTTTAATGTATCTAATGCAACCAGATCGAATTTTGGAAGTAAACATCAGCAGTTACTTGGCAGAACATGTGGTTTAAAGATTTCTTACACAAGGCAACAATGTTGCACAGCTTTACAAGGGCATAAATATAATTTAACACACAGTGATATAAACCTTAACTTGATTTGTGACTACTGACAGTGTCTAAACAGAAGAAATAAAGGCAACAAGGTTTCCCCAGTGGTTGGAATGCTTAGTGTTAACACTGTGTGCATTTTTTTTTTAAACCTGTATTGTAAAGAAGGTTTTCCTCCATTACTTCCAATTTTCTCTGCATCATATTTCAAGGGCATTAATATTTGAGGCATATTTTTGCTAATTCTCTTTTTTCCATAGTTGGCTCTATTTGGGATAAAGAATACATTTTCTCCCAAATCTTGGGAGACTAGTTTATGTTGCTGTCCAGTGTTCTTATACAAAATAAGATAAATGGATTAGCATTGCTGTTCTTTCTCATTTAGAACTTTAAAAATTGAGAGAATGTTTAAAAACAAAATTGTCATAAATAACTGAATATATATATTTGAATATTAAGTATTCATTCAATAAGTGTGTCTCAATTAATGGACTGCAGTACACAATAAATGTTAGTATATCAATTAGGTCACCAAAGAGAATTGCATTATTAACATTCATTAACTTTGTAACAGATAACTTAATTGTACAAATAACCCAAAGCTATGTAATTAGGATGTGATTATATTCCCATTTCTTTATGACAAAATGAACTTAGAGTTCAAGCAACTGATGTAAGTATAAAGGAAAATGTGAAATGAGGTTATAAATCAACTATTAAATACTTATTCTCCTTTGCTACTGACTAAGTATAAAGGGATGCTTTAATTCTCTGTGTTTTATAACAATTTCCTGGTAAACGACTTTGTGGAATTGAGCCCAATAATAGTCCCCCTTTTCTTATTATAGTCAAATGTTCTTTCTTTTCTCATCATTTGGGAATGTTGGAACTGTTTCCTTGTTGCTTTAGTTGTGTTTATATTCATAGGCTAAAATAAATAAATTTTAAGCCTGAGTATGTATTACCTCCTTTTTTCAACCTTCTTTGGAAATCTTCATTTCCTGGGGTAAAGAGAAGTAATCATTTCTGAAGGACTAATTAGTCTTAAGTCCTTCCTTGGACAAAGAAATGTTAACGATATCAACGTCTGATAAAGGCTGATGAAAGCTTAGCTCTCTGTTTCAGAAGTACTTGGTCTCAGGTAGCGTCTACACCTGCACTTCAACATTCTGGAAAAGGGGCATCTATAGCAACAAAGCCAGATTAGTGGAAATACAATAAATAATTGGTTTTCTCTTTCTCTCTTGCTCTATTTAGCTAGTGTGGCAAATAATATTTTTCCACTCCATATGATGCAGAATTGAGAATTTTGTATACTTCAATTTGAATAAAGAACTAGTTTGACAAATAAATTGAAGTAAAATAAATATATCTTAACCTAGAATTCTTGAATATAATGCAATAAGAAGGAATGAGTAAAACTTTCTGACTCCTAAATCATGGAGTGAGAGCAGCACAAATTGGTTGTACAATCTGATTCCTTACAGATCATGGCCTCTGTGTGTGTGTGTGTGTGTGTGTGTGTGTGTGTGTGTGTGTTGTCCTCCATCACTGGTCTTTTGTCCACAAAAGACCACAACTTTGCTTAAAATAGTTGAACTTACCTCTCTTTCTGATAGACGTTTGCGTATATTTTAAATTTTAAATCTACCTGGAGAGTCAGCCTGACTTTTATGCCTATCCCCCAGGTCTGCCTAAGATGAGGTAAAGTGTATCCAGGTCTCCAAGATGCCTGACCCCAGGCTACCGTTCATCATTTCTACTTCTCTTTAGACATATTTTGCCATGTATTTGGTTCATTAATGTCATGCTTATTCATTTTTAACAAAGAGCTGGATGTTTGGAAATGCAAAAGATATATGTGTTTTAACTCTCTCTAGGAGCTCTAGAGACAGAAACTCTAAAGGTTTGAAACTGTAATTTTAGCCCTAATGTCAGGTGAAGTTATTTAGAGTATTTTACTGTAGTAACAGATCTGCTTTTTTTTTTTTTTACAATTTTAACATTTTAAGTGAAAAATAGTATATGCACAGAGAAGCACACATGCTATAAGTGTGCAAATTAAATTTTTGCAAACTGAACCCAGTAGTTAAACCAGATGTAAATCAAGGATTGAAACATTATCGACATCCCAGAAGCCCTCTCCATTCACTACTGACTCAAGGATAGCAATGATTCTGACCTCTAACAGTATAGATAATTTTTTCCAGTTTTTTCTTCTTTATATAAATCATAACACAGATACTTTTATCAGTGGCTTCTTTTACTCCATACTATATGAGGCTCATCTAAATGTTTGCAAGTAGTTGTAATCCTTCCTTCTCTTTACTAGTATGTTATTATGTGAATAAACCATTGTTTATATATCTACTATATTGCTGATGAACATGTGGGTGAATATTGTGAATTGTACATTTTTTAAAATTAGTGTATACATTTCTCTTGGGTACATACCTATAAGTAGACTTACGTTGTATACTATTTAGATGTATAATTATTTTTCAGAAATGACATCACAGTATAGAGTGTGAGCAGTGTAGCAGTGTATGGAAATCCTTGTTAACTCCAGATATATGCTAAAACTTGGTATTTCCTGTCATTTTCATTTTAGCCATTCTGGTGTTTGTAGTAGTATGGCGTTGTGACTTTAATTTGCATTTCCCATATGACAAATGAGATTGAGCACGTATTTGTGTCAGTGTTCCCTGAAATTTGAATAAATCAGTCCACCAAATCAACTTAGAGGGCTTGTCCTGGCTACTTGTTTTTGGAAAACTTATTTCCTAAGATTTTTGAACTATTCTAATATCACTTCAAAAGCTATTAAAATCTTAACCTGTTCATGTTGATTGCATCCATGTCCAAAGATTTTGGCAAGATTTAGTCTGCAGACATTTTATCTTTTTAGATGGAAGATTTTCTATTAAAACAATTCTTTGTTGCACTTTAGCACTTTTTGGTAACATGAGCACATCAACTACAAGCAGGGTCCACGGGTCCTACAGGTTACCTCTGGTGGGCCCTGGCAGACCTTGTGACTGGGCCAACAGTGTTCTGTGATGGATGGTCACAGAAGTCTCCCATAATATCTGAAAACTGATGGAAAAAACATGGTAATAATAATGGGGGTCTTAAAAAACAAATGAAAGCTTTGCGGATTGAAAACATCACTGCAGTGTGCCTGGGTGGCTCAGTCAGTTGAGCGTTTGACTCTTCATTTTGGCTCAGGTCATGATATCAGGGTTGTGAGGTCGAGCCCCATATGGGGGCTCCGCGCTAGGCAAGGAGCCTGCTTAGGTTTCTCGGTCTCCCTCTCTTACTGCCCCTCCCCCTCCACTTGAGCCCTTGCTGGTGAGTGCTCTCTCTCTCTCTCTCTCAAAACGAAAACAACAAAAAAAGAAAAGAACACTTCAAAAGTTTATTTCAATAAAGAAAGATAACTGAGTATTTCAATGTAAAGTATTACTTGACTCATTATGTCTAGTACTCTTCAGTAAATAGAGTAACAGCATGACCTTAAGATCTATTGAATGCAGAATCAAAATTATAAAAGGCTATCAAATCTCTATTCATTGATGATAAAAGTACAATGTGTCTTTTAAGTGGATTTTTTTTGTGCTTGAATGGCAATTAAGGACTACCTCTTGGCAGGTAAAAGATAGCAGGTCTACTTATTTTCATGGAGTGCATAACCATTACCTTCTGTTCTAAATTCCATGGTGTTTGAGTCTGTGCAGAAAGTGAAACAAGCACAGACCTTTATTTTATTTACTAGAATTTATTTAAGTAAAATCTTAAGTTATTTGAAAGCTTTAGAATGGAGAGATGTTTTGAGGAGTTCATTAATTTCATAGTGATGTATTTGTTTCATTTGGGGTCTTTCTGCTTCTAGTTGGTGTTTGTTGAGGACAAACAACAACCCACCAGTTTTTCATTATGCCGAGTCCTTGGACAAGGGAAACCAACATTGCTTCTTTTTCTTCTATTTCTTAATTTTCAAATTTATCTACTTTCATGGTCAATGGAGCCCAATTGTAGGTGATACAAAGGCTTTTACAGGTATATTTTAAAATACCTTGTTGATTGATTGTATTTCCACGATATTATCCTATTTCCAGTTCGTTAATTTTCATATTGATTTACTAAAACATTTTACTACCTTGAACCCTGTTTCCAATTTTTCCAGCTACTAATGTGTTTTCTGCATTGCTTCTAAATGGCTATATTGTGTTTTTGTCAATTTAGTTTGAATCATTGAGTAAGAGAGATGTGTCATAAGTATGGTGCACAAACATATTACTCCTACTTTAATGCACACCTTGTGGATGGTTGTGGTAGTTTTGGCGGTGCTGGAATTTGTGTGGCATGCTTATAAAAGGTATAAAAATCACTAAAGTCCACCCCATTGGGAGTAAGTTACTTACTTAACGAGTAACCCCCGTTAAGTCTAGAGTACTTTGGTTTTGCCTAATTTCCCTTCACATAAGCTCCTGCTCCTCAATCTGACTCTGAGTTTTGCCAGTTCTGCCAGAAGAATGACTTTTCCACTTGGGAGCATTTCTTTCATTCAGGCTTTTTTTCTTTTGTTTTTGTTTTTGTTTTGTTTTGTTTTGTTTTCAGGAATATTCAGTAGTAGAAAGGGATTCTTTCTAACTTACTTCCGTTATTAAGCACCGTCTGTCATTGAGGACAGGGATGGAGAAAAACAGCACCTTTACCTTGTCACCCCATTCCCTACTTGCTTACAAATAATTGAGGCTCTTGATATGCCCCCAAAACCTGGCTTTTGTGAAATTATCACATTGGTTCACATAAGTCAGCAACGTGGGTTTGGCTTCCTGAAAAACCACTCTGAGCACATGTTAGTGACCTCAGAAAATTTCACGCCTTCTCGTTTTCTCAGCCTGCATTCAAGAGAATCTCCTTTTTGTAGAGTCTATTCCAATATCATCTATAATTTTTCCTTCTCACATGCTAGGTAAGCGTCCACCAGATAAACCCTCTCACCATCTCTTGATTATCCTTTCTGTTTTGGTGCCTCCAGATCTTTGCTCCAATTTGGTATTGGCTTCAAGTATCTTTCCCCTCACCATCTCCACTTATCCAAATTCTGTCTCTTTCAACTTTAGATGAACTGACATCTTGTTGAAATGTGCATCAGTCTTCCCAGCTTCAAAGACTATCCTCTTTGAATTCCTTAAGCACATTTTCCCCACTACACCATACTTTATATGTTCTCATAGAAGATTTGATTACCAGTCTTGACCACATGCACATTCCTTAGCATAGTTTCTAGCACATAGTGGAATTCAATAAATATCACAGCACGTTGTTTCTTAAGACTTATTTTTTTCCCATTATGACATCTCTGAAATGTGGATCATTACTTTGCAGTCAATGGCATCTTGCAATCGATGGCATCTTGCAATCACAGTAGCTCAGAGATAGGTGCTAGCCAGTTGTCCTTGCTTGCGCATGCGAGAACTCAGTTAAACCTGGTGGTATTTTCATCACTTTAATAAACTTGTGTGCGTTGTTGTCACTTGATGTGTTGATTTTATTGCCATTTAAATCTTCCAAAGATTACAAAATGTTTCACCACTGAAAAAAAATTTATTGTGCTCACAGAAAGGGAAAGAAAGAGAGCAGTGGGGCATCACATCGATAATCATGACACAAGTAGTCTTCACAGGGAAAATGACAGCTATTCCCTCTTGTCTTGCAAAACCACATACAAGTGCTGTATGGCAACCAAGAAAGGAAAATACACACTGCAGATAATGTCTAACTATCAATATACATGTAGAGTGATTGCCAGTCCTATGCCACGGAATGCTAACAGAATGCAGTTAAAAATTGCAAAATTGTTTGGAATAGATGAAAGAAAACTCGGGTAATGAAAGGAGTGTGTAAGTGATTCATGTATTACACAGGTTTATTGTTAACTTATGCCAGATTTGAATTCACAAGTTCTTTTTTCTTTATTAATGATTCATAAAATAATGACATTATTAATGGCTTATTCAAGTCAAACGTGAAGGAGTTTATGCTAAAAGATTGAAAGAAGAGATGAAGGGATAAATGATAAAATCTCTTCTTGATAATGCAATTTTTTTTAAAGATTTTATTTATTTATTTGACAAAGAGAGAGACAGCCAGCGAGAGAGGGAACACAAGCAGGGGGAGTGGGAGAGGAAGAAGCAGGCTTCCCGCTGAGCAGGGAGCCCAATGAGGGCTGGATCCCAGGACCCTGGGATCACGCCCTGAGCCAAAGGCGGACGCTTAACGACTGGACTGAGCCACCCAGGCACCCCTTGATAATGCAATTCTGAGATTATATATATAATACCCTCACACAGAAAACAAACTGTTCTTTTGTGATCTAGTCACACACATACAGTAACATGCACATACACACTTACACATACTTAGGTGTATGTGTATACATGCACGTGAAATATAAGTGTGGATATATTTTGTCTATCCTAGATTGTGCTTTTGCTTTACAACATGAAATAGAGATGAGCAATTTTTCTTTTTAATGGGAACATTTAGAGATCAGATGTCCCTCTATGAAATATGTCTATTTTCATAGTTGCCCAATACATAGAAAACATAATTACTTCCCAAATTCCAGTCCAATGTGTTGTCCAAATACTTGATAATACAAAACACTGCTGGTAACACTCACAATCACAATTAAGTGCTCTTCATGAAGAAATAAAGGACATAAAATGAAATTTACAAGCACATTGTTTATTTGATGTATTTACAATACACTGTATTTGTTGAGGGGTATCTCTGTGTTTAAATGGGTCATTTTAACAGTTAAACCAGATTCAGTTTTACCCTCACCTGCAGCCCCACTGAGAGTTTCTTGATTGTGTTTCCTTTCTACTTGCATTTTAGAGATTAAACTTTCTCAGATTCCTTTCCCCTGTTTAATGCTGATATTTATCTATTTTCCGTCTGAATTTAGCATTATCTTCAAATTTGTGGGGATCTATGACTCATGTATTACTTTATAGTTAAAACCAAAATTCTTTTAAGATGTCACTGTTAAGATGACCTCTTGACAGTTCACTAAAATTTAGTTTAGTGAATGAGATTAAAAAATAAAACACTAAAATGTGAATAGTTTTAGGGAAAAAAGGTAAATAGCTCTGCATTTGAAATTAGGAGAAATTTAAGGTAGAAGGGAGAGAGGAAGGAGAGAAGAGAATGACCGGTTCACTGGGTGGGTGCTTTAAAGACATTTAAGAGCAGAAATGTCTAACAAAGAATTGATTATTCTTCTGAGGAGCGTCCCCTGCCCCATTAAGTACTCAGACTTCCTTCTCAGGCCCTGTACTTCCCCTTCCCACTTAAGTCACATTCCATCTCAGCTGCCTTGATAATCCTCAGTAAATACTGTGGCACAGAATTATCTTCAGAGAAAACTGAAGGATTGTGTGTGTGTCTGAAAATAGAGGGATGTGACTAGTTTCTTATCTGGGTCTAAGGTGAGAGACTTTACACGCAAAAAAAAATAGACAATCCATAAGCTAACCTGATTCTGTAGCAGTAGAAAGAGAGCTCCAGAAGTCATGATGAGACTATTAAGTCCATCTACAGAAATCTTAAGAGTAGGCACTGAATGTTTTACTTGGTATAGAATTCCAGCGGTTCAAGATGATGAGGCCAACAGATGGTGGCTGAGCTTATTGGGATCTTAAAGACAAAGAAACAGCAAAAGACATCTTGGTTATATTTTCATGACAAGGGCAATAAATCAGGCTGCCCTGGCCTAGCTAGACCACCAGTTTGCCCATGCCTATGCCAGTCGCCTTAGAAGATCGTTCCTGAAGAGATTAAGTAGGCCAATTACATAACAAGACCAAAATTCTGATGACTTCTTTTGATAACTTGCAGTACAAGATTAATATTTGGATTATACGCAATAATTGAAGACAGCATTAAAATTATAATCCTTTCTCTATTTCTGAAAATCTTGACTGAATATCTGTCTTGCTTTTAGCTGATTTGGGTGGTACCTGATTTAAGGATCGTAAGTATGCAGTTTTCACATTAAGGATTAGATACCAATCAAATCCAAACCATCCCCAGTTTTAATCATAAATTATCTTCTCTCTTTTCAATCCTGTCACTTTCTGCTTTGCTGCAAACTTCAAATATTTAAGGAATAAACTTTAATTTTATTTCATAAGTTTTCTATGGTTTTGATTTTTAAGTATAGGGAAGAAAAACAATCTCTATTTGGTCCTGATTAAACATGTGTCAGTGTAAAGGCATTTTTAGGGTGCAGTGAAAAACGTCCAATGAGATTGACATGTTAAAAGTGAATGAATTTTCTCCGTGGAAGCAATTTATTCAGAATATCTTAATTGATTTAAGATTGACTGACAGGATGGAGGAGCATCTGCTTGCTGGTGACTTGGAGGTTAATTTTAGAGTTCCATTATTCATGTAATCTCTCGGCATCATCATGTAACTTTGTCATAATTCTTGTGTTTGACTTCATATATGAAATTAGTGTCTTTGTTGGTAGTGAAGCACAGATGGTAAATTTTCTATTGTCCCCATAGTCCTTTGACTAATTTAGATTTAGTATGCAGTAACTTATTTTCTAGTTTTTGTAAAATTGAATTAATTGAGCAATTGGCCTTTTTTCAGAATTCAGTGCTATTTTAAGTAAACTCTTTCTGATTTTAAAACCAAATTCTTATTAAAAATTAAATATGACCACTATTCATAGGAAACTATTATTATTTGGAATGAAATTTAATGTCATAAGATTTCATTGAGCCAATTTACATATTCTGGTTTCTTTTAAATACTACACAGTCAGACTTAAATGTGTTTGTATATTTCCTTCCCAAAGTCTGACTCTTGCCAGAAGTCTGACTCTTGCCAAGTGGTCATGAGTTAACCTCTAACCATTTACTCCTTTGTGTTTATTACATACATACATACTCAATTGTAGCTTACTCTGCAATCATCCCTGTAAGCATATTGAGGTTCTGTGTTTTTTCCCTTCTTTCCTCTGTATGTAGGTTAGGATAATTATAGTTTGATCAAAGGGAAAATCACATGAGAGCTAGCAATACACTGACTGCAACATGGAAACGTGCAAAGTGTTGGCACCTTTTATTAGATCAAGTTTGAGTTATTCCTTCCAGGGAACCAAAAAGTATAAAATAGTTCTTTTCATCTGTGAAAGACATATCAGGTATTTACCTAAATTAGCAGCAAATGTAATATTTTAATAGCTTTGATATATTTTCTTCATGATAACTTATCAGCATGTTGTTGCAATTTAGGTTGAAAATAGTCATGAAACTCCTGATTGGAAAGAGATAAGATATTATTAAGAATACGTTGAAATGGGGTGTGTAATTATATCCAGGTAGTGTTACTGTGATGTGAATATAAGAGTAGAAAAATAAGTCTGGAAACTCAACACACATTTTAAAAAGAGAACTCTATGTTAACATGTTGATTTAAAAGGTGATAACATGTCTGTGTGGATGTAGTGAGAGAGAAAACAAGATAGGAAAGCATAGAATACATAGAAATAGTGTTATTTAGTGTCCCTGTTCAATGTGAAAAATTATCATCGGTTTTCTACATAATTTAACATGGTGAAGTTTTGTTTTAAATGCTCTTCAGCTTTGCCTACCTTAAAAAATTACTTCAGTGGAGAAGTATTATATAGTATACATGCAAAAAATAAGGTAATAAAAGCAATAGTATTGAAATCATTATACTCTTATTTGTAGTGTATTTTCAGTTTGCAGACTGGGTATACAGAATATACATATGTATAGCATTGTTGGTCCCTGGCATACCATGTAAAAATATTTAAATTTTATTTGCACATATAAAGACTCCTTTAAAAAATATTTATTTAACCCTTTTGATTGATTTTTAAATATGTGAATATCCCTCTAATAACATATGAATAAATTAATTATTTTTAAGAAATTTAAGATAATTCAGTGTGCTTATTTCAATTTAGAAACTTTTAAATGTATAGCACTTTCACTTATTAATAAATTATTTGCTCAGTTTAATATTTCTTGAATAGCAGTAATATGTTTTTAATGAAATCAATTATATTTAGGATTTAGATTATATACAAAAAGGGAAATCAACAAATAGACACTTTCAATCATGTATATCCATAGACAACTTTTCTATTTTTAGGAAAGATAAAATAAAAACATTTTCATAAATTCAAGCATATTAAAATGAGATTAATTTTTTTTCTATAACCCTGTCAGCAATTACTATCAAATACTTTAGCATTTTTTAATGAGGTGAAATACAAATAAAATTTAACATTCTAATGTGAACAATTCAATGACATTTATTGCACTCACAATATTGTGCAACTACCACTTCTACCTGATTTCAAAACATTTCATCATTGCTAAAGAAAACCCTGCACCCATTAAGTATTTGTTCCCCATTCCTCCCTCTCCCTAGCATCTGGCAACTACTGGCCTACCTTCTGTCTATGCAGATTTATCAACTCTGAGTATTTCATGGATAGTTCAGTGGTTCCCCAAAAAGTTCCATTCCTAGTTATACTTTGAAAACAGATACTCAAGCCAGTACTTAAACGTGTTCGTAGCAGCACAATTCATAATAACTAAGAGATGGGAACAACCTAAATGTTTGCCAGTGAATGAGCACATAAACTAACCATGAGATGTCCATACACTGGGATACTGATATATGGGACAATGTGGATGGTTCTTGAAAACATGCTAAGTGAAAGAAGCCAGCCACAAAAGGTTACGTATCACATAGATTTTTTTTTAATACCACTTCAAGAATACTTAACATGAGTTCTAACCTCTTAACAAATGTTTAAGGGTATACAATACAGTATTGTTACCCGTAGGCATAATGTTGTATAGCACATTTCTAGAACTTAATCATATTGCATAACTGAAAGCCTAACCTATGACATCAGTTGAAGTAAAGATCAAGTTTATGTAAATATCTAATAACTGTAATCATCCATGAGGTTATAGTCTAACAAAAATAAAAACTGAAAAGTTGTTGTCAAGATTATGGCAACAGCCTTCAGAATTAAGAATCAAAACTTATGATGAAACATAAATTTCATGCCAAGGAAAGAGAATAAGCACTGATATTTTTAAACACTTAACTCTGCTTAATTAAATATTATATCATCAACATCATAGGTTTTAAAAAATGTTTTTGAGACCCTGCTATGTATGCAATACTGATATATCGTAGAATTAAGAAAAAAATGTATATTCCACAAAGCCAAATACACCACATCAAGGCGAGCTATGTTTTCATTCTCTCTGTATCTTGTTTGTCTCATCTGTAGATTGAATTAAATTGGTTAATTTAGTTGTTAAAAACTAAATTGGTTAAAAACCTGAATATGTAAAGTGCTTACAATACTAAGTACTTATGTCAATATATATTAGTTATTATCATTACTTCATTATTATTATTATAGATAATTTAAAAATTTTTAAAGACCATATTATATTCAAATAGCAGCTAAATCTTTAAGCTCTATTTATATTTTTATACCTCATGCTGTTACATTCACTCTCTTTTGTTCCTCACGATACCACTTTATGATAGGTACAAGATTTATTCTCCTTTATAGGGAACTACCTGAATTTGGAGATTTAAAGGGCTAACCCATGGATATCTAGCTGGTAAGCCAAATAGCTAGGACTTAAACCCCAACTGTTGGGGGTGATGAATAAGTTCACTAAGTTGGACATAATGGTATTATGACTGTGTAGGTTTCAGAATAGATCAAAGTATACATATTAAATAAGTGTCATTAATTATACAACTATACAACTATGTGTATAGGCATACATGTATTTATCATTGTTGGTGTATGACCGTTATCAACAAATATACATTCCACAAGGAGAAAAGGATAAAAGGAAGATTCTCAGGAAACCATAAAATGAACACATGTCAAAATGTTATTCAACTCATTAATTAGTAAGGGAACCACTAAGATAGATGTTAAAATCAGTTCAAAATGCATTTGAAGAGCTGAATATTTATAGGCAATTAGTAAAGAAATGTTAACTTTGATGAGTTAGATGCAACACTGTCTAATGTCCTACAGAGTTGTAATAGCAAACTTTGGGATTATTTTGGGGTAAAAAAATTTGCATTTTCATTAGACAGAATCTGTAAGTTTACATCTCTCTTTACAGAATTATAAAATAGCCAAGTTAGTAGCGAGAAGTGCAGCCCCAAACAGCATCTAAAGGACCTCCAGTAATGCCTTCTGTCTTCTTTCCACGTTTCTCATAATTTTTCTACAAATAGATTTTTTTGTCTTTTTAATACTTATGTTATAAATGTTTGAATTCATCATTTGAAGCATTTGCTATAAACAGCAAAAAAAGAATTTTGAATAGACTCAACATAATTCTCAACAGTTGTATTTTACTAAAATTTTGTCTAGCTTATTTTTCAGAAAACAATATGCCTTTAGGGCATAAAACAAGAAAAACGTGTTTTATAGTCCTGATCAAGAACCCTAAAGTATAATGTATATTGATAGGACCTATGTAAATAATACCTTGTTTATTTGTACTTAGATGAAAAAATTCTTTGCTATGCTTTATTTTCTTATATTACATAAATTAACTAATTATATTCCTTTTGCTTTCTGCTAGTTACCTAAATATTAATAATTAGCTCATTTTCTTATTCAATGTATAGGTTAGCTACATTTTCTCATATTAATGTAAAATGGCCTATATTCTGTTGAAACTCATTTAATATAAATGTGTTTGCTTTCATTATCTAGAAGTCATCTGTGTATAACATTTAAAAGTACAGTTATATGGTAAATTACTTTTTATCCTCAAATGAAATCAGTTTTTACAATATGTGAAAATTTTATTTCCTCCAATTTTCATATGCTGTTACTTCAAAAAATATAATTATGCATGGATGAAGAGGGGATTTAAATAAATTTGTGTATTAATGTTAATTAAGTCAAAGTCTTGACCTCACATTATCTTTGAATACTTATTGAAGTTACACGATATGTTCACTCACTTAAAAGATATTTATGTAATGTGAACTATGTCCCCGGCATCATTATAGGCTAAGATGTAGCAGTGAACAGAAGAGACCAAATCTCCTTCAAATCTACATTCTGAGTGTGCAGACATATTATAGATTAATAAACTAGTAATTATACAGTATGTCAGATGGTCCTAAGTATAAAAAGGTGGGGGGAAAGCTAGGGGAAGTATTAGAGAGTTCGGGATAGATATAATTTTAAATAGGGTTGTTAGGAAAGGTCTCACTGAGGAGGTATCATATTGTGATTTATAATAAATATATAGGTAGTCTTTGTCACTGTTTCTGGCACAGAGCTTCTAAAACTCCTTGAAATTTCTTAAGTGATAAGAGCTATAAAAGCATTATTTATTATGTTAATGAGGTGAATTCTGGAATTCACCTTAGGATGAGGGCTGGTTAGCAGTGGAGCCAACTATGTGATTAAGGGTTGGAATTTTCAGTCCTATCTTCATGACAGCCAGGGAAGAGAGGACTGGAGATTGAGTTCAATCACCAATGGCCAATGGCTTAATCAGTCATGCCTATGTACTAAAGGAAGCTTCCATCAAATTCCACATTCCACATGGAGAAGCTTTGGGGAGCTTCTGATTGTGGAGATTCAGGGAGAGTGGCAAGGACAAAAGCTCTACGCCCTTCCCTCATGTCTTGCCCTATGGATGTCTTCCATCTGGCTGTTCCTGAGTTATACCCTTTAATAATAAGCCAGTGATCTACTAAGTAAAACACTTCTGTAAGTTCTGTGAGCCATTCTAGCAAGTTAATTGAATTTAAGGATGGGGTTGTGGGAACCTCCTATCTATAGCCATTTGGTCAGAAGCACAGTTGACAACCAGAATTTATGACTGGCCTCTGAAGTGGGGTGGGAGATGTCTTGTGAGACAACTTTTAATCTGTGGAATTTGATGCTATCTTCAGTAGATAGTGTTAGAAATGAGTTGAATTGTAGGACACCCAGCAGGTGTCCAGAGAATTATTGGACTTATAGGGGAAGCAAACCCCCTTCCTAGGCTGGAATTGGGTGCTTGGACTCCTTTAGTCCTGAATTTAGGAAAAAGACCTGAAGGGAAGGAATGAGCTACAAGAATATGCAGGAAAAGTATACAGGAAAGGGCTAGTTCAGAAGCCATAGTTAGGAACAGGACTTGATGACTGATGAGTGGATAAATCAAGTCTTTGTTGATAAGCTTTCGTATCTTTAAACTCAAGCATAATCATTGCATTTTTGTTATTTTTTATTTTGTTACTGGCAATAAAACAATTCAAGAAAGAGGATTTGGATTTCATTCTATAAAATATTTTATCTTTTTAGCTAGAAGCAATGCCAAACATAACCATAATAGATATCAAAGCAATCTCACACTCAACATGTTAAACAATTCCTGGATGTGGCATTAATTCAGCTTTGGGAAAGCAAAGCCTAATTTTGATTCATTTGTGCTGGTAATCACTACTTTTCTCTATTCTGAAAAACAACTCCAGGAGGACATCTAAGGATAGAGAGGATTTCATACTCCTTCTATTTGAAAAATACCAAGTTTTCGTGGTGTGATGGTTGTAGGTGTTGTATGAGTAACCATAGGATATGATATGTGTGGAGTATTTCATTTTCGAAAACATAACCTTGGAAGCACTCATTTAAATAGATTTTAGGCCACATGAATGGATGGTATAGACTTATATCCAAGTCATCTTTGGTCATATTATCTAGCATTTTTCCTGTTGACATGTTATCAAAATTCAATTAATGTTTTTGAATAAGCGAGTGAATAAAGTGAAATTCAAATAGGAACCATGCCATATACTTCTTTTGGAGGTATTATTCTATTAAGTTGAATAATAAATATATAAAATAAGAAAGACATAGAAAATCTATATCAATATGAAATAATGAAATCTGTTCATTTTAAAATGAAGTTTTACTTTTCATTCAGCCTTTATTTGTCTGTAAATATTTTAGAGCACAAAATAACTTTGTTGTCTCCTCACCATTTTCTAGTGCTTCATGACATTAAAAAGTACTAAATTTACTTTTGAATTTCTTTTTTTAAGAGTTATTTGTTTATTTGAGAGAGAGAGAGTACGTGTGAGTGGGGGTAGGGGGGGCAACGGGAGAGGGAAAGAGAGTCTTCAGCCGACTGCACTGAGCACAGAGCCTGACAGCAGGGCTAGATTTCACCACCCTGAGATCACGACCTGAGCCGGAAGGAAGGAAGAGCTGGGTGCTCAACCGATGGTGCTACCCAGGCACCCCTTTCATTCTTATGTCCATTATTTCCTTTCATCTAATGTCTCTAGGCTTAATTACTGTTTCTTTTTCTAGCTTCCTAGGACAGATGCTTAGATCACTGGTTGTAAATACTTCTTCATTTACTTAATAGAAGTATTTAAAGGAATGCATTTCCTTTTTAAGGACTGTTTTAGTTGCATCCCAAGCATAGGTTGATTTCCTTTTTAATTTTGTTGTGCAAGACACACTCTAAATGAATTCAATCTTTTAAAAATGTATTGAGACTTGATAGCTCAGCATGTGGCCTTAGTGAATGGTCTGTGGGCTCTTGAACCATTGTGCATTCTCCAGTTTTTAGGTGTAGTGTTTTAAGAATGGCAGTTTGAAAAAAAAAAAAAAAGAATGGCAGTTTGGTCAAGTCAGATTATTATACTTCTGTTTCCTTACTGACATTTTTATCCACGTGTTTTCTCAGTTACTAAAAACTAACTTGCTGTTAAATTGGCAAGTATGATCATGGATTATGGCTTGTCTTTTTCTTCCTATAGTTTTATCAATTTTCATTTCATATATCTTGAAGTTCTATAATAATGGACATACACATTTAAGATTTTTATATCTGCTTGGTTAATTTATACTTTTATCATTAAATATATATATTTAATTATATATACATTATACAATTATATACGATTGTATACAAGTGTATATACAATTATATATATATATATACATTAAAAATATATATATATTTTAGTGCTCCTTGCCTTGAAGTCTATTTTGTCTTATATTAATATACCACACCAGTTTTCTTATGCTGTGTTTAGATGTTATGCATTTTCCATTCTTTTACTTTCAACCTGTGCCATTATATTTAAATGAGTCTCTTATAAGCAAAATTTAGTTGGTTCTTGCTTCTTTATATAGTCTAAAGAGCTATATCTTTAATTTAGATTATTTACATTTAATGTATTAGTTGATCTTGCAGGTTTGTATCTGCTATTTGGCTGTTTTCTTTTGTCTCCACTGCCTCATTGTGGTTTTTTTTTTTTTTTTCATTCTTTCCTTTTTTGGGGGTTAATCAAATATATATTTATTTTATATATTTAAATGTATATTACATATATATATGTGTAGATATATTTTTTTCATTTAGTACTGTATTCTATATGTTTAATTGGGTTATACACTATATCTATTTGTATTTTTTAGTGGTTGTGCTGAAGATTAACTTATTCTTGTTAACTCATCTCTATTTATCTTGATTAATTTTGAGGTACTTCATGCAATAAAGATAACCTTACCATAATGTAATTCTCTTTATCTGCCTACTCTCTTTTGTGTTATTATTTTCACATATTTTATTTCTACATATATATAATAATCACAAAATACTTATTATTTTTTTACTATTGTCTCTTAAAAAATGTAACAACCAAATGAAAACAGTCTTCTAAATTTACCAACATATTTGACTTTACAGTGTTCTTTATTTCTTCCTAAGAACTCCTTCAGAGAGAATCCATTGGCAAGGAAGCTGTTCATATATTGCTTTCCTGGATGTGTATTTATTTCGTCTTTGTTTCAGTACTTCAAAGATGTTCTTTTTTCTTTTTTCTGGTTTCAATTATTTCTGATAATCATGAGTTGACACTCTTATTTAAACCTTTTTTATAATAGCTCCTGCTCCCTGAGACACTTTCCAGATATTTATCTTTACTTTCATTTTTAGCATTTTTTAATAGGATGACCCTAAGTGTAGTTTTCTATTTATTTTTCCTACCATGGTTTTGTTAAACTTCTGGGTACTATATGTTGTTGTTAAACAAATTTGAAATAATTTCAGTCAATATTTCTTCAAATATTTGTCTGTCCTTTTCTGCTTTTCTGCTAACCTTTTCCAACATATCTAAGTTAGAGGACCTTTTTATACTCTGTTACAGATTATTGAGGTTGTGTTTCTTTGGTCTCATTTTCTCTCTCTCTCTCTCTCTTTCCTTTTTCTCTTTGGTCTTTAGGTTCAATAATTGCTCTCTACTTCATTGAACTTTTATTCTGTATTGATTAATCAATTACCTGTTTGTTTTACACAATGTAGTTTTGATTACAGGTATCTTATTTTATTTGCTTCTATTTTCCGTATCTTGCCTGAAATTCCCACCTCTTCTGTGATTATATCCTGCATTTCCTATGGTTTCTATAGCAGAATTTTATGGTTATTTAAAAATCGTTTTCTTCTAACATAAGAATCATCTGTGGCTCTGCATTTCTATTACTTGTTTCATGTTTGATTATTTTTAATTGTATAGTGGAGATTGTAGATGTTACTTTGCAAAGAACTTGATACTTTTGATTTACTCTTAAAAGAATATTGATTTATGTCCTAGAAGAATTACCTTACTGACAGATGACCTTGATAATGTGGAAGCTTAGTTTCAGGCTTTGTTCACTTGACATGTTTCATTGGAGGGGGAGGGCAGGGTTGGTTTTGTGGTTTTTTGTTTGTTTGTTTTTAATTTGTTAGTACTGTGATTTAACTGTTAATTCTAAGGGATGGCTCTTTGATGGTTTCAATGAAATCCCAAGGTCTTTATCCAGTCCTTAAATCACCTGGGCTTGAACTTCAAGATGTATCCTTACTGGAACTGAGAAGCTGTCGAAATCTCTATTCTGTTCTATTAGACTTGTATCTATTACTTTACTCGGGACTTCTTGGATTCCTGTCCTTCATATGTGCGATTTAGGAATCAGCCAAGATTTTGAGTGAATTTTGTATGTAGGAAATTTGGGTTTCCCTCCCAAGGCATCTTTTATTTGGGGATTTCTTGCCTAAATTTGCAGCCACTCTGCTTGGCCTGAGTCTTTATCTCTGTTTTTCAATATAATGATATTCTCTCTTTCTGCATGAACTGTATCACTTGAGTTCACACAGACCAGGGGACAATTAGTTAAAAATTGAATCTTAAACACTGAATTCCACCCTTTAAGGGCCTTCAGTTTGAACCTGTGTGCTGTCTAGTGCTTTCAGATAGTTGTTTTTTTTTTTTTTCAAACAGAATTTGTAATTGTTATTGGCAAGAAAATAGTCTAATACTATTAAATCATTACCAAGAGTAGGAATTTAATGTACACATTCGAAGGAAGGAGAGACATGTAAGCCTGTACAGCCCGCACTGAATGGCTGGCAGCTTGTTATCCTGTTGAGCAAAGTTTTCACATTTGATTGATTGATGGATTGTTTTAGAAGTGTGAAAACTGGGCAAAGAATTTTATTTTAATCATGTCTTTTCTAAAGTTTGGAATGATGTGTATGGAAAAGACAAGATAATGATTTCCCCTTATCCAATCACAATCTCATTTTCACATAATGGCTTAAGCATGTCTTATAAAAAGTCATGAGGGAGTTACACAAACATTTAAGGCTTTTGCAAATAAACTGTTGGGTGAATTCATTTTGAAAGTGTAATGATTATAATGAAAAATATAATTGAAGATTTTAGTCATATCCTTGAAAGGAGAGAATCTTAGTTAAAATAGATGCTTATCTCTAATTTAAAAATCTGTTTTTGTTAGCAGAGATTGGAAAAATGTCATTTTATCTTTTACAATTACCCTTTCACAGTCTAATATCAACAGCGAGTAGTTCAGTAGTTTTCAAAATGCAGTCTAATTGTGGGAGCTGGTTAAAAATGCAAATATATGTGGAGTCTGGGAATTTGAATTTATAAATTCTTAGGTGATCCTCAAGTATAAAATTTGAAGACAACTGGTCTAAAAAATAGATTATTTTCTAATATAGGCACAAATTTGTGATTAATTTTCAAGTGGCTTCTTTTCTCAAGGAGCTCCTAAAAATTTTTCGTATCATATCAATAACATGCTAGCAAACAGCCACACATAAAAAAACATAAGGGGGAATTGACCACAGTTGGCTTGTGTAATGCTAACATAATGGCTTAATAGCAGATCAATAGATAGTGTCAAACACAATAAATCATGTACACTACACCTCTTGCTTTATGTTACGTGTTGTTACTCATGATTATAACACAGAAGGACCACATTGGCCCTGACATCATCAAGATTAACAAGACAGTCAACAATATTTTAATCGCTAGCCAAAGCAAATAATAATGAAAACCCAAAAATGACACAATATGGTACCAAACAATATAAATGTATTCAGAGTAAACTTAAGGTAGCAAGAAGAACCTGGGGTGTGGCACAGTTGAAAAGAAGGATAGCCAAGCTCCAAGGACTGGTGTGGCTGGCCCTATTGGTGTGAAAAATGTTCCACAACTCTGTATCTTCATGTGAGCCCACTAGGAGGAGAGTAGATGGGGTCTGATGGTGTGTAAGCAGTAATGAGGAATACGGAGCATTTTCTTCTGTAATAGACCCTGGGGCTTTATCATCTTGGTCTCTTCAGGCAGTACTCACTATCTGGACACAGATCCCATGTGCCCACATGTGGAGACTCAAATTCAGAAGAACAGGCTTAAATAGTATCTTTTTTTTTCTCTTTTGTGAAATTCTGAATAATATTCACTGGAAGACAGGAGTAGAGTCTGTTAGTGAAATTAGTAAGATGTAATTTTTGTTGCCTCTTCCTTCTTTGTTTAAAGATAACAATGCTTTATTATAGATTTGATAACTTCATAATATATGCAAGTGAGACACACAAGTTTCTTGCTCCAGAGTGTGATGCAAATGGTAATTTCTTAGGTTTTATATTCATTGTTATGCCACCTGCTGTCATTCTCCAGAATATGTGGATTTCTCTTAGTGTCTGTTCTGTGGAGTGTACCTCTCCCACTTGTTAAATAGAAGTGGGAAAACAACAGTAGTGTAAAAATTGATGAAATCCATAAAAAATTTCTAGCTCATTTAATAGTATTATACAAAAGTTAATTTCTTAATTTTAACAAATGTACATGGTTATGTAAGATGTTAACATTCGGCGAGTTGGTGAAGCTATATGGAACCTTGCCATATGATCTTTGAAACTTTTCTAAAAATCTAAAATTATTTCACTATAGAAAGGCTTAAAAAATGCATCATGTGACACTAAAGAAAATTTAGTCGGGGATCTTCTGATAATTTTCTTCAAAAAAATAGGAACAAATTTTCACA
The DNA here is from genome assembly GCF_024610735.1 of Ursus americanus. Lineage (NCBI taxonomy): Eukaryota > Metazoa > Chordata > Mammalia > Carnivora > Ursidae > Ursus > Ursus americanus. The sequence goes on along the minus strand of NC_142145.1, from coordinate 11,765,125 downwards.
GTTGTCCTTCACTCCATTCTTCCCCCCTTTAGGGTCCTTTAAATCAGTGATTACCCCCTGGTCCTATTGATGCTCATGAAATAGGCAGTGGATAAATGCTTGCTGAATGAATCAGTCCCTTTGATGTATTTAAAGAACCTTTTATTATTGGGATTTGTATTGCCTTGAAAGGTGCTCCTAAAATTTTCTTTTGACTCACTTAAGTTTGAATTGCCCCTGACCTGCCACATTGTGTGCTTTTCGGTTCTCTTCATAAAAGAGACCTAGGATGATTTAAAAAGGTACATACTGTACTCACCCCTCTCCCCTTCAGCTGTTATAATGGATTCTTTGAACTCTGCTAGTTATCTGTCCCTACATGGGTTTTATTTTACTATCTGGTCTTTGATAAGAAATGATAAAAAAGTGAGGCAGTTATTATTAAAGTTAGTATATATCAATACAGATCAAAATGGTGTAAATTGGGTCGCTGACTCGAGAAAATAAAAGGGCCTATTGGGTGTAGCGCCTGATCTTAAAATTCCTTTCGAAAGGCTTCCTGGGCTTTCCCAGGGTTTTCCCTGCATTCCTCCTCATCATCGAGGTGAGTGCTGTTCGCGTGCTTGATTTGCATGTTTATTGTACACATATAAACCTTCTCCTTCTCTTGCTGGTGTTTCAGTCGAAACTTTCCTCTGTGTTCTTGATCCATTCACTTACTTCCATGCCTTTTGCTATCTTAATCCTTCAATTATTTTCTCTTGTGCTCATCTTTAAAAACACCTTCTCTCCTTTCAGTATTTTCATTCGGCCATTAAAAAATACTGAGAACTCACTGATTCTGGAAAACACACAATGCCTCCCTGTGTTTTCCACATCAAATTAAAAAAAAAAAAAATCTCGAAAGCAGTGTATACTCATTATCTTGTATACTGTTGATTTTGGAACTACTGATTCTTTAATTCTCTAGCATTTCTGTTACCATTATTGTACTGAAGGCATTCTTTAAAAGTCCCAATTACTTACTAGTAACCAAATTCCTTAGTTCTTACGCTCATTGATGTCTCTGGACAGTTGGACACGATGGAACCCCAGCTTCCTGGAAACCTTCATTGCTGACTTCTGTAACGTTCAGACCGCCTGGAACTACTCTGACCTCAGCTGCACCATTTATTTCCTCTGATTCTGCCCTTTCTTCCAAATTTTCATGGGTTCTGACTTTGACCTTATTACTCCTTACCTGTACTCTTTTCCTTGCCTATACAAACTATGTGCTTTGGCTTTACTGATCACCTTACTAATCATACATAATAACTCTGAAATCTATCCCTGGCCTTGACCTTGTTCCTGAGTAGCAATCCTACCTTATTGGACACAGCTGGTGTATGTTTCTGCCAGGACCTTACATAAAGATTTCAAACTCAAGTTATCCAAAGTTAAATACATTTTCTTTATTCTATGAACTGATCCTCTTCCACGTATTTGTCAATGTCAGTGATGTAAAAATACTTCTTTTCACAGTTTCAGTCCTTCTCTTTAGCTTACCTTAAACAGTTGTTCTGTATTCAAGATCTGCCCTCCACATTTCCACCTCTGCTACCCTTTGCTGAGCACACAGTACCTCTTATAGATTCCAGTAGTCATTTTATTAGAGGGTGTTCTCTTTGGTAGATTCATCTTTTTGAGACATTATCTTGAACTAATAGGTCCAATTTAAGCCATCCAGCCCTTAAAACTCTGTCCTTAGATCCGGAAATGGAGTTAATATCCTTAGACTCTTTCTTATCTCAACAGAACTTATTTGGTTTTGAGAGCCTCCTTTTTAAAATCATTTCTGTAAGGTCTAACTTTCTATGTTCAGGGGTCTGACCAATAGCCCCCAAACTATAAATGCCACTTCACTGTAGTGTAGGAATTTTTAACATGAAGGTCTATAGCATCAGCGGGCCCTGTGAGCTCTGAAACTGTAATCTTTTCTGGATGTCTGTGCATCAGCAGCCCTGTGAGCTCTGAAACTGTAATCTTTTCTGGATGTCTGTAATCTTTTCTGGGTGTCTGCTAAAATATTTTAACAGATTCTTAAAGACACAGGAGATCCAAAGAAGCTGGTATCCCTGAGGTTTATCGATGTGAGTTAGATATGAGAAATCCTTTAAAACATAAATTTGATAGTGCAGTGCCCTGTTTTATAACCTGTTGTGTTCCCCTTGGCTCTTAGAATGAAAACCAAATTTATGGTATGTGACCTATAATCCTTGAGTGGTAAGTCCGTTTTGAAAACTCTGGGTTTGCATTGCTTTCCCTCTGGACCTGTGGCTTGAAAACATGATCACATTTCAATCCCTTTAACAAGCTACACTTTCTCTCACATCAGGGTTCTGCACATTCTTTTTTTCTGGCGGAACTGTCCCCATTATCATTCTGCAAGCTGCCCCCACCACCCCTTTCTCTCAGTTACCTTCTATCTCAGTCCTCATCTCAGCTCAAACATTGCTTTCTTAGTTGGGTCCGTCCTGACCGTTCAGACAAAATCGAGTTCTCCTCTTTCATATGTTCATAATGGCCTTCCACTTTTATTCCTTGACATGTATCACGCTTATAAGTTTGAGTCACAATTTCATTTATATCTATTTCTCCTCTTGTAGGCTTGGGGAAGGGGGGCAGATGTTGATGGGTTAATTTTCATTCTGTTATTTGTATCACCTAAGACAGAGTCTGACTCTCAGTACATGTGCAGTAGATTTGTTGAATGAACACATGCTTTGATTTAATATTTTGGAGCTTCTAATTTGAATGTGTAGCTACATTCACACACCTCACAGCATCCTCCACAGAATTTTAGTACATAGTAAATCGTAATTCAATAATTGCCTGACGAATGACGAGATGTTTTCATAATAAAGAAATGCTGCTTTCCAGAAGACAGGTACCCTAATCTTATGTTCTTGTTTTTATTTCCCATATGTAAAAATGCTAAATGATCTAATTTCTGGGTCAGTTGTTTAAAAAAGTCTTTCCAAAAAGAGGAACGCTAACGATCATGTTTAAGGCTTTAGAAATTTCACACATTTTTCCTATCTCCTTAAGGTGTTTGTGCACATGAAATATGAGAAGAGCTTATCATTTGATTTTTCATATCCCTTAGCCAATGTGAGTTGATATGCACAGAGTATAATGAGACCATATACCTTTCCTCACATTTTAAAGAATTATATGCATGTGCCTCATTGTATGTTAACTGAAATATGGAAGCAGTAAATACTGACAGAGAGTACTTAATTGCTTCAACCATCATCCTGGCATAGTGAGCCTTTCATAATTCTTAATAATATGTTTTTGATTATTTGTTGCCTGAGTGCCATATCATAATAACTTACATGAAAGTAAGCGTCCTTACGTATAGTCAAATGCTGTTTTATGTAAGTGAGCTATAAACTGATAAGATTAGACTGGAGTTAAATAATAAAAAGTGATACACAACCATAGAGAAATGAACGTTTTCTCAGTTATGCTTCTCCAACATTGGGAGGCATAGTATTTTCTGTCAATAGATGCCTTTACTGATAAGCCTGAGATTGTCTTGAATACTCATAACCTTATAGTGTTTGAACAATTATATTTTGTCTTATAGAAATGACTTTAAGAGCAGCTGTTATTATATGTTGATAAGTTAGAGAGAATATAAGAAATTAAAGCCCACAAAAAATGTTTTATCTATAGTAAAAAAAAAAATCATTTGTAGTTTGACAAATCCTATTGGCTAAACTCAGTATTCTGGGATTTACTGAAAGAGAGAGAAAATGGAGCTTTAGCAGCCAAATTATCATAGTAAGAGGGCTAGCTATCAGGGTGCTAGAATCTCATTTTGATTTTGGTTTGATGAAAGTTGCCCATGAATGTGTGTAGCTTTATTGAAGAGCTCCACACATGCAGTACTACTTACCTGAGCTAGGAATCAAGCAGAGTGACCCTTGGACTTTCAGAAGTATGTACACTCTCCTTGACTGCCTCTCACCCAGCCTCCGGGTGACAATGCAGGTCTTAATGATGGAAATTCATAGCAAAGATGAAAGATTGAATATGAGTGTTGAAAAAGAGGGGGTAGATATGCTTTTTCATGATAAGATAGTAACTGAATGTAATGAGAGCTTCTTGGGAGTTACAAGTTGTGCTGTAGATCCTACACGGACTGTCTTAGCTAGTCACAATGACGGGTGGACTAAACACTACTGTTATTATTCAGTATTACTATCTAATTTGATAAAATGAGGTTCAGAGAAGAGTGAAGCTGGTCTAGGGCCACGCAGTTGATGTGGTAGAATGTGGGCTAGAACCTAATCTCAGATGTAAAAAGACCAGGCTTCTAATCATAGCGCAAGGAAAAGAGGGAATACCAAGATGGCCCTTCATGAAGAGAGCTGCCACAGGCTATGTGGGAAAACTATTTTTGAAACTACGTGGTTTAAACTGTACTAGTTTGTTTGTTTGTTTGTTTACTTATTTCTTTATTAAATAAGTAGGACCCAGAGCTATGCTATTGAAGTTCGGGTTTGGAGAATTAAGATAGAATAGGAGCCAGTAAATCTTCTTAGCATTTTTATCCTTCTTCCACTCCTATTCTTTCTCTTACCAATCTACACATACAAAAAATGAATGAACCAAACTCATAAATCCCATAAAAGCTATCCTTAATCTGTCCCTCTTTTAGTGTGCTTATAAAAAAAAAAGGCCAATAGCTTTCAGTGAAATATGATATGGACTGACGCAGAGAGCTCTGCACAATTTTTAGGATTTGGCTTGGCAAAATCTGTTTTTTTCTCAGGAGTAGGAAGTACATACGATGAAGTAAATTCATCCAGTGCGTAAACAATTTATAGAGTGCAAGTTTTTCTGAGAAATTGACCAGTACTGCTATATCACCAATGTACTTTATATAATAATTGTCAAATGGCTATTTTTTCCCTAATTTCCAGAATCATAAATAGAAACACTGCCTGCATTTTTGATGCTGTAATTAAAAAATATTACACTATATAACTTTTAAAAATTTTTTTAAAAAGTGAAAATATTACTAAAATTTTTCTTGCCTATTTTTAATTTATCACATTTAGAAAACTCTATTACATTTTATATTTTAAAAAGTACTGTTGCAACCTAGAAGTTCACTCTTTAGTTCTGTGATCAAGAGTTGTTACAATATATACTTCAGTTTTCTAGGGTTTTTCCCTGTGCTTGGGGTATGTCAAACACTAAGAAGTATTTAAAATAATGAATTATATCTTGCATCAAATACATTTGTGCCAAGATCTTATACTCATAAAGGACACAGCAGTCTTTCTTATTGAACTGGAACTTGACTTTATCATTTAAAAACTATATTCTGGGCAGATACTGCATAATTATTGACAGTAGTGGGGGATATGAAACTTATTGTTTTGTTATGCCCCGATAAGTCTTTCATCAGTGTCCCACTGAATAGCTATACCATGAAAATCTGGAAAACCAAAATGAAGCAAAAATAGCATGAATACACGAATGGCAAATCACTCCAAAATGTACTATACATTGCACATGAGATTCCCCGCCCCCCCCAGCCTCAATTAAGTAAAAAGTATTAGAGAAAGTAATATGGTCCGTGGGGTAAATTCAAGTTGAATGAAAAGACAATCAAGCTGCTGATTGATAAGGCCAATATTAATCAGTTAATGCAGATTTGAAGAAAGACAAATGGCAGGGAAATCTTCGATTTAAAGTGTATAATCTTAAAACTATTCAAGTACATATTAATTGCAAAAACGTATGTTGTGTTTAGAATTCACAAAACGTGTGTGGGTGTGTGTATTTTGAAGTGAAGTTCAGAGGAACTCGAAATTCAAGTCTAGACAATAAAAATTAGCACAAATCAATATTTAGTAATATTCCTTTTTTTAAAAAAAGATTCTATTTATTTGAGAGAAAGAAAACATAAGTGGGGAGTAATGGTAAAGGGTGAAGGAAATTCCCTGCTGAGCAGGGAGCCCAACATAGGGCTAGATTCCAGGACCCTGGGATCATGACCTGAGCCCAAGGCAGACGCATTAACTGACTGAGCCACCCAGGTGCACCCAATATTTAGCAATATTCAATCAATAAGCTTAGGAATTCTCCTAACTTTATGGGCAGGCTATTGATTGTAAATATATGTATCCCAATGCAAGACAGATGGAAAACACTACTCTTAATATTAAGAACATTGTCTTTGGTACGTAACTCCATTTCTAACCTCTTTTTACTTAATGCCATGCTAATAAGTTTCTGTGGTATAGACACTAGAGTTTTAAAGTTTCTCTTAGGATGTGAACTGTCAATAAAACTTAAAAAAAAAAAAAGAAAGGAAAATAACACACTCCTAACTATTTAAGTTACTCAGTGCTAATAATTAAAATGTGTAAAGAACAATCAACTTGGAATTTTGGGTTCATCTTAGATTTTCCAACTCTTTAACACAAATGGGGCATTTATACAGAACCTTAATTACTAGTTTAGTAGTGTTAGCGTTAACTAGATATGTCTGAGTCATATTAATTCTCAATAGAATAGTATTCTCTGCAAAATAATTCCACTGAGAAAAGGAAGTTTCATTTTTCAAATGTGGAGAGAAAACTAAGACCAGAAAAGAAAGAACCATTTTATTATATTTAAAATAATTTATTATATTTAAAATAAAATAATTGAATCAGTTAGCCTTATTGATTCCATAAATTTCTGTTGAAAGCCCAATAAATACAGCTAGCTATAAATACACAACACAAAAACACAACACATATTGATTTATTTAAAATAATTTACAATGTATATTTAAGTTGTTTTAAAAAACAATTGAGCAGTAGCCAGAATCAGGAAACACAATGCTGGTTCATTACATATTCCATGGTGACTGAAAGAAAAAAGCCAAACAACTTTCTGCTTTTAGGAAAAATAAACAATTATTTGAAATAAGATGTACTACAAATGAGCCATCTAATTCCTGTTTCATTGATATATTGGGGCAAAAGTGTTTAAATGACAAACTTGTAGTAATACTTCTATTATACCACAGCAATGGAAAAAATATATATATATATTTCTAACATTAACAATTATTTAAACAGAATAGGCAGATGAATATTTGCAGAACACTAAGTGAAATCTACATTTCGGAACAGATTCCTTTAAGGAGCGAAAATTCACACACACAATCACATACACACACATTTAGAAAATATCTCTTGAATTGTTTTTCATTCTCTCCTTGAGTTCCTGCTTTAATAGTAGAATTAAATTTAGTAATATGTGTTAGACTCTGTAAGTCAGTTTAGCCAAATTTATTCTAAATAGTTTGTCAACAGTGTTTTGAAAACAGAAAACACCGTGTTGAATAGCTGCAACCTCTTCATTATGTAACACACTCAGCTTCCTGTTTTTACTCTTGTGGGCTTAAGCACAATGTTCTTTTTTTGCTTCATTTTTGTTCACTTGTATAACAAAGACAGGTACTTGAGGATGTGGATCTATCCCTGTGGGTATGTTGTCTCCATAACTGTTGTATATCTTCTTATTACTGTGTCAGTTTTCCTAGACAGATTGTAAATTCCTGAAGCTAGGATTTTTGTTTTATTATGAAAAATTTTCTGTGATACCATTTATCGTAACCCGAGATCCCTATCTTATATCAGGTACTCAATACATTCTATATCCAAGATTTAAAAAGTGTCAGGGGGCAGAAAATGTAGAAGCCAATTTGAATTGATAGCTAAAACTACTTTTTCAAAATTCTCTTTTGACGTTTTAAGACCTTGCCAAATATATGACTAGAGTACCTCTTTTTCTCCCTTGTGCTTCTATTCATTTTGGTAGCAGCTCAATGGGAGGCAAATGACCTGCATAATCTACAAACTCCATAATAGAATTATGCATACCTTGTATTTTATTTTAGTCAAGTTCTTTGTAGCCCTTGCCCACAGCAGGTATTTAGGAAAAGTTACTAAGATGGAATCACTGGGGGTTAGGCAGATTTTAAATCCACTTGATAAGTATGTCTTAAAGATTAATAACATCTCAAATCTAAAGGGGTTCCCAGTCTTTGCAATCTTCTTCAAATTAAAATTTTACATAGCCAGATTTCAAAAGATTTATCAGGCATTGTCTGTAAGACAGAACTGGATAATTGTTCATGTAGTATTTTCTTATTTTGTTGTGACTTTCTCACCATTTTCCTGCATTAGATTTAAATTTTAAAGAATTAAAGAAAAGTTAGACGTTGTGTTTGTAGGGGTTTTTTGTTGTCTTTGTTTTTATTTTTTAAGTAATTATGTTCAAGTCAGGAACACATTTCTTCTCAATTTCTTGTTACCACTCCTGTGCCATGATCCAGAAATGAAAACTTCCATAACTCCCTTATGTTAATTTAGAGAAAACCATAATTAACTTATGAAAAATGCAATTCATGCTAAAGAAGTGAGAATCACTGAGCACCTAATTACAAAATCAATTATTTTTTTCCTAAAATTTAAACTTTGGAAGAAGAAGATGTATTTATTGGTCTACTATGGCTCTTTGTGTTTTTTGATTTGAACCCATATTATGGTGTAATTTGAGCACTTGACCTTGGTTCTAGATATTGAGGAACTCTGCTTTGAAAACTGGGTTGGGATGAAACTAACAACTATAGTTTAAAATTGACAGCAAGTAAAATTACTCCACTATTTCTTTTAGTAACTGGAGAGTAAAACAATGTTTTCTAAAACTATTTCTTTGCCATTTGAAAAAAAGAAAATTTAGGGGTTAAAATTATGAGTTAATACCTAATATAATAATATTTGCCAACATTGTTGAATCCATACTTTGGCATTAATTGTTCTACATATTTCTTCCTGACCTACACCTTTAGCATTGCATTTATAATGCTTACTCTAAGTATAATGGCACAATTTAACATTAAATAGTAGAATTCTCTAATCATGAAGACATAATAAGAATTCCAAATTGAGGAATAAAAAAAAAAAGAATTCTTTATGGAGAACATTATGCCTGGTTTGTTTGCAGAAGCTCTAGATTCTTAAAGAAATATATTGGATCTAATCCTTCTTTCTAATGATTTTATTCTCTAATTGAGGAAATGAGACAAGCATGAAGTAGTTAATAAACAATTGGAGATGTTAAATGTTGCAAAGCATTTAAGTAAGAACAGGTTGGAAGGAGATCATGTTGTTATTTTTCTTGTATATGTATCAAAGGGACAAGACATATGCCTTTTAGGTCTGACAGCTGGGTCTCTCGGCCTCACAGGGTGTAATTACCTTAAAAACCAGGTACTATAAGAAAGAGAAAAAAAAACACCTTGGTAACAATAAGCTTGAGAAACAATGGCTTAAAAAATGTTAGATGTCTTTAGCAAGACATTAAAAAAATACTATACTGTACATTGGAATATTTGAAAAGTAGACATAGTATATTTTAAACTACTTTTTCATTTTTTTTTTCACCTGGACTTCCATAGAATTCATTTTAAGAAATGCTATCTTAGTGAATTTTCCATAGTTCATATTGGAACTCAAACTTGATGCTTAGGGATTGAATTTTGTCATTAAGCAGAAACTGGAACTGTCTCTTAATAATAGATTTGAATTAACCAATCTCGTAAGACTGATCTATGAAATCAGAATGCCAATGATTTAATTAAGAATGAGAAATATAACCACAAGGGAGACCAAATACAATCCTCTGAGTAGTATTCTTTCTCCCCATAGGCACATAGCATGGGAAATAAATTATAATTACAAGTCTAGTTGGTGAACATGAAAACAAAACACAGTAAGGTAAAAACATCTAGGTTTCAAGTGTGTAATGCCTTTGCACTGAAATAACCTAAGGTTGCCATCTCCACTAAAAAGATATGCCCATCATTAATACCATGCAAGTTCCACCCTTGGCTCATGGCATACTTCCTCTTGGACACAGTTTTAATTACATTGCCAAATTTTTATCAGCCATTAACCTTTGTCTTTTATGGGTGACTACTCTCCTCCCTTTCAGTGGAACATTCTTTGTGTAGCTGTGTTAATCCATTTGATTAGATAACATTCTAGTCCTGCAGACTTGTGAACTTAATCATTCCTTTTGTCCCAGCTGATTTTGTATACTTTGTCCTGATAAGTGAAGGTATAGTAAGTTTGTTTTAGAATGCATTGAGCTAGTGGCACTGGAAAGTATAATTAGGATTTTCCAGGAAGAAAATGGAGACACAAGACTCAAGAGCTAGATGGAGGTTAGAAATAAATATTTTGAACTCTTCTGTATCAATATGGTTTGAAGAAAAATGGATGGGATTGTCTGTAAAAGAATATGATAAAAAATGTACAAAGACTAGAATACTAGGAAATACTTACATTAGTAAATGGAATTGAAAAGAAGACCATGGAGTATTCAAAAGTGGAAGAAGGAAAATGTAGAGAAATAATCATGTGGCACAGTACTTGTTAAGATATCTATATATCTATATAATCTATGTATCTATATCTATGTATCTCTGTATGTTCATACATATATATATATACACACACATATACATATATATATATATATATATATAATCTCCATATATTACATACATAATGTATATATCTTTATAGATCTTCCCCCTTCTTTCTCTCCTGCTCCTTTTGTGTCTGGAATATTACAGAATATCATCTTAGAGCCTCAGATTAGACTAGGAAGGACATCATTAGTTCAGTGGGATGAGGAGACACTTTTTTCTGCTTGGTGATTGGAAGTAGGACTACATCTAGAAAACCTTAATGATCTCTCAGGGTATGGTTCCTTTTTATGTTTGCAAATCCAGGGTTTAGTAATCAGTCATTTCACTGTATTTTTGCTGGTCTAACAGGTTTCTTTTCCTCACACCACCATACTTTGGGGGAAACTGGTTGAAGGAACGAGGGGTAGAAATCTACATAGAAGTCAGGGAGCCTCTTGAAAGATATGGGATCAATATTGCCCCTTTTCTTTTGTGATTCAATACTGTTGAAAAATTCTCTGGAAATTTGGTATGTTTCTAATGGAGAACAGTTGGGGAGAAAAATGCGATCTTATGTTTTCAAAGGAGACACACCCTAAAGGGATCTCGATCCAATTTTAATCTAAGGACCTAGAGGTTCATGGAGTTCCCTCACATCTGCTGCCCCACCAGAGTGCTTGAACTTTGGGAACAATGGAGAAGCAGTGTGGGTGATCTAAAGATGTTCAAACTGGCAAGAAAAAGATTGTGATAGGATAAGAATTAAGGCTGTAGCATGATGAGCAGACAGTCTCCTTCTTTCTGGCTGATGTTTAAAAGCAAGACCATACCCAAAGCCTGCTAGGCTACATGAGAAATCTTTTGGGATAACAGCAGAATTTGGAGAGACACACTCAACTACACATAAATGAGAATTAAGTAGTCACTTGGAGAAATAAGATAATTATGTCTATATCTGTTCCATAAATTGTGGAAGAGATTGATATGTTATGAGTGCTATGGTATAAAAGCAAGAGAGGAGAACACTTTAACAAGGAAGACATATTCACTAAGGCAAGCAATGTTTGTAGAATAGTCAGGAAAATGAGACCTGTGGAAAATATCTGTCATTTGAGCATTTGAAAGTTAATGTTGTATTAAAAGACCTATTAGAATGATAGCAACAGAGTCCTAGATGGTCAGAGATTAAGCAATTAGAATTTTGGAAGACCAAACTATGGAAAGAGCCCAGGTGTCCATTGACAGATGAATGGATAAAGAAGATGTGGTATATATATACAATGGGATATTACTCAGCTATCAAAAAATGAAATATTGCCATTTGCAATGGCATGGATGGAACTAGAAGGTATTATGCTAAGCAAAATAAGTCAATCAGAGAAAGACAATTATCATATGATCTCACTGATATGCAGAATTTAAGAAACAAGGCAGAAGATAATAGGGGAAGAGAGGAAATAATGAAACAAGATGAAACCAGAAAGGGAGACAAACCATGAGAGACTTAATCATGGGAAACAAACTGAGGGTTCCTGGAGGGGAGGAGTGTGGGGGAATGGGGTGGTTGGGTGATGGACATTGGGGAGGGTATGTGTTGTGGTGAGCACTGTGTGTTGTGTAAGACTGGTAAATCACAGACCTGTACCCCTGAAACAAGTAATTCATTATATGTTAATTAAAAAGAGAGAGAGAGAGAGTAAAAAAAAAAAAAAGAATTTTGGAAGAAAGGACTTCTTTCAAGCAGAGACTACTCTTTGGGAAAGTTGTGGGGTTTTTTTGTATTATATGTATAATACATATATTTTTAAATCATTATGGCCCTTTAAAATGCAGTATAGTCAATGACAAATAACAATGTGTTTTTTTCCTAATAAATTCTACAATTAACTATTGAGCTTTTAGTATGCATTTACCACTGTGCTATTTGATAAATAGAAATGTTAAAAGAAAAAACGTGCATGAAAATGTTTGATGAAACCGTTTCCTAAAAAAGCAAGATGGGATGAAATCAAGTTGACATTCTAAGATAGCCATGAAGTCCAGCTGAATTTAGAAATTGGAAGCATTACAGTAAATGGAAATAACTTGGGCTTCAAAATCAGATTTATCTGAATGTTGCTTTGGTAAGTTTTTATGATAGAGTGGGGATTTCACAGGGAAGAGTTGGACTCCCTGGACCAAGGTAAAGGAAGAGTGATGTAAATTTCATTAGCTGATGATGAAAGTCTTACTTTTCTAGTAGCTATGAGAATGATGGACCAAAATGCCTCTACTTAAGGAAGGTATCAAACAACCAATAACTTTTAAAACTCGTAAGAAAGTATTAAATTCATGTTCAAGAACTTACAGATCAGATTTTGTTTTGCATGCTTTGATAGGCCAACGTATAGAAAACATCACCTTCATCTCATTATTGAATTCCATAACTTTATAACTTAGTACCATCATCATTACTAGCTAAGCATTTTGTTCAACTATCGTTTACAGATGCAAAAAGTGAAGTCCTAAAACACAGACTAATTTCCTCTACGCTATTCAGTTTGAGAGAATTTGTGGCAAACTTAGGTTTGTAGTTCAGGGCCCTGAATTCCAGCCCACCCTGTTTTACTGAACTGAACTTCAGGTTTTTAATGTGTGTGATTGTTTTTCTTTAGTGTATGACATTAAATTATTATTTCCTACAATTTCTGGAGGGGGTTATAAATTATATATAAGGGAGAATCATTATGTTCTATTTGTGTGGACTAACTTGTTTATTTGTGCTGATTTTGATACTCCCATATCTGAAACACAGTTTTTTTCAGAATGCATGATAACATGCAAAGTGTGGTTATTTTTTTTTCTTGACTAGTTTTCATATATGAGTATTTTTTCGAAATTCCAGAATTGCATTTGAGTCCTGTCAGAAATAAATAAACAACCTCGATTGAATACTTTAGTCTCCTTCAAGCTCTTTGAATTAGATTATTCCTGTCTGCAACTTTTAATTCAAATGGAAAAAAAAACATAGGAGATGCGACCTGATTGTTAATAGGAGAAGTGTCCGATTCTGGTACAACTATATAAACCCTGCTCACGTTATACTTAAAGTATTGACTTTGCAAGATATATAGCAATTTTTGAACTATATATTTGTGCACTTTTCCAATTAAGCACCTATAAGAGGGAAGAGTCAATTTAAAGTCAGTCTTTTAGAATGGACAAGTCTATATTTATGACCTTGATTGCATAATGATTCGATAATGTAAGATGGAATTTTTCTGCAGTAGTTTTATTTTTATGTTTCTTCCCTGCATAAATATAGGAGTAAAGAATTTTCACATGAATTGTTGTCTGTGGTATGTACAGAATATCAATTAATTTAGATGAATATTTCAGTAGAGACTTAAAATCATGTTGCCCATTTGTTTACAATCGGAGACATGATTGTTGCGCTGCTTTTCCAGTTCCAAATGCTTCGGGAGCTTCTGACCATTTCAACAAACATACTGATACTGATAATTAGTATGTTGCCCAAAGCTGTATTTAAAAGTATTCCTTTCAGTATTCCTACTAAAAGTGAGGAATTCTGAGACCCAGTTTTAGAGTTCACATAGTTATCTTTCTGTTTCAATTTATATTGTATAAACATGTATTCTCCCCATTGACTGATTCTTTCTAGAGTTTGCATGCAATTGGGCCACAAATTTAAATGTCACTTTATGACAGCCCCTGAGTAAATATGCATACATTTTTTCCCCTGATATCTGTATCTCATTTACTTTTAAGGAGCATGTGTGTATGTGTGTGTGGGGGGGGGTGTGTGTATGTGTGTGTGTGTGTGTGTGTGTGTGTGTGAGAGAGAGAGAAAGAGAGCGAGAGAGATTTTCATAGGCACCTACCTCAGCCTGCATAAAATAGATTATCCCAAATATAAGAATGAGTATGATACAACAATATTTATAGTAATTTATGGCTATTTTTACCTATTTAAAATATTTTTATGATAATATACTATAAAAAGTTCCTGTGAAACAGATTGACTTGGTGTTAGAGAGCCAATTGGAACAAAATTTCTTTTGTTCAAGCACTTACAGGAGGAATTAAAATTGAAGCAATCATTGAACATCTACTGGGGTCCAATCCACTTACCAGATATTTCACACATATTACACCATTTAATCTTCACAGCTATGTTAAGTCGGCTTTACTTCCACATTTTAAGGAGGCAGGTCTGAGAATTAGATAAGCAAACTAACTTGCTTTGAGATGTCAAAATGAGTGATGTGACCTACAATCCAAGCACATGTCTGCTTGACTAATGGATCACTTCAATATATTTAAGTTATTTTATATGCTGACACTTGATTTAGTGTGGGGAGTCTATCTCCTTCTAGTCTTTATTTTTTATATTTTTATGGTGAAGTGGTTGCCTCATTATTTCTATAACACCGTAAAACCTCTTTAGACTTAAAACATTCCCAAGGTTAGATATACTGTCTTTGCTTTGGTGGGCAGAAAGATTAGAGCTATAAATGAGTTTCAGAATGAATGGTTATGAATGGAAATAGAGAACAAGAAGACAATAAGAACAGAGAAAAAGTGTCAAGGCAGCAATGTTTATTTACAGGCAGTTCTTGCAGAGGGTTCGGAAGCCTGGGGCTGAACACCACTCTGCTTCAGCAATACTGTTTCTTTTCTGGGAAGGATCTGCAAGTCTGAATGCTTTGGGCCAGGTTACATCCACTGGGTAAACCCCCTCTCCTTGTTGGAAAGAGACGGATGGAGAGGTCTGACTTTTGAGGACAACGAAAGAAGAAAGATCATATTAAATCCTGCACACCAATGCACAGCTCAAGGCTTTATAAAAGTTTTCCTACTGAAGAAACGATACAGTACTTCCACAGGGAAACAAAAAATCCGGCAAAATCACAAAAAAAGAAAAGCTGTCATTATCAAAAGACACTTTAATTTAAAGTATATTAATAAATGCACCATGAACTCCCAATAAAGGAAAGGTGTCAGGCAGTCACCTGAAGCCTGTTATTCTTTTCATACTTTAGGCTCCTGTGCCACTTTTCACGTGGTTGTGAAATTTTCGTTGTTGATGACAGTTATTGCTCACCTTCCTAAAATTGGTCTTTAAAACGACTTTGTGCTTTAATGCAGACGGAAAAATCCTTCATTCTGGTGATCAGTTCCAAAGCCTCAGAAACAGTGCAATCAATCACACGTAGTGCCTGATGGATGTGTCAGGCGATAAGCGTCGCTATGGCTGTTTCAAGGCCACTGACTCGGAATCTGCAATCTGACTTGATTCTTTTAAAGGCTCTGGCTTTGGGGTAAACTAAGGGTCAGCGAGTGTCCTCTTCTGCACGGATCATTTGAAACACCAAAAAATCAAGTTAAGAAGATGGAATATTGATTTAGAAAGCACTTTTAAGTTATTAATGATTCCAATAATTTCAATAATGAAAAAATGAAATTTCATTTAATGAAAGCATTTGAACTTTATTCATTTTTTCAAATGCTTTTATAATGATAAATTTGGCAACTTACATAAAATCAACAAATTCCATGAAGAACATTGCCCCAACTTTCAGATAGTCTAGTAGGGTCTTATATATGCTTTTAATAAAAATGGTATATATTTAAGGAATAAAATATGATATGATGTACATATACATAGTGAAATGATTATAGTTAAGCTAATTAACATATTATCTCCTTACATAGTTGCTATTTCTTTTTGTGATGAGTGCATCTAAAACCTATTCTCTAAGTATATTTCCTATATTCAGTACAGTATTATTAGCAATAGTCATCATGCCTGTACATTAGATCTCTAGGCTTATTCATCCTACACAACTGCAACTTTGTACTCTTTGGCCGATATCTTCCTATTCCCCACTCCCCCAGCCCCTGTTAACCACTCTTCGGCTCAGCTTCTATGAGTTTGACTCTTTTTTTTTTTCTTTTAGATTCCACATATAAGTGAGATTATACAGTATTTATCTTTTTCTGTCTGGCTTATTTCAGATGGCATAATGTCCTCTGGGTTCATCCGTGTTATCACAAATGGCACAACTTCCTTCTTTCTCATGGCTGAATAATATTCTATTGTGAATAATGTTATATTGTATGCTATGTCTATCTCTTCTTTATCCATTCATCTATCGAAGGACAGCTGGGTTGTTTCCATACCTTGGCTACTGTGAAAAATGCCACAATGAACATGGGAGTGCAGATATCTCTTAATACTGATTTCATTATTGTTGAAGAGTTTATTACAAAGCATTTCTAAGAAGGACATTGTATTCAGTCTTGATAAGTAGTTTATTTCCCTGAATTCTTTATTGTTTCTATGAACAATGGTAGGAAAAAACCCTGTTTACATGGTCACAGCCTTGGGTTTAGAGATAAATTAAGCCAAGACTAAAGAACAAACAAAATTCAAAATGAAATGAACAAAAGAAAAAGCAACAACAAAAAATATTTATGAAAGCGGCATTTCGAGTTTGAAAATCTAAGCAATGGAAATATCAAAACTATTAATTTAAATTAGCCATTTAATTTTTCATTTTTTAGTTTATGGAGACCCCTAACACTTTAAACCACGTTTTCTAATACACACGATAACTCTATTTCTATTGCTTGATTTTTTTCTGTCTTTAACTTAGCTTTCACCATTCCATTCAAAAAATATTTATTTCATGACTGGTATGCATCAGACATTAAAAATTACATTTTAACTTCTGAGACCAAATGACCAAATATTAGATTTTGTGCTTATAAAATATTGCTATTGAAAGATCAGTCAGAATTTAATATTACAGACACATTTTGACAACAAAAAGAATACAGTCATTAAGCACTGACAATCCCCATTGTTATTCTAAATCCAGGTGAATCAATAAGAAGTTTTACATCCAACTTAGAGAAAGAGCAACAGCCTTTAAATTAGTCCTCCACATGAAGAGGTAATTAGGTGCCCACTTTTGGAGAGGTCGAACCATCACCAATTGTACAAATGCCTGGTTCTGAAGCCACACTCATTAATGTAGTAATGAGCTGTTGAAATAGCAACGCAGAGCAAATCTACAATGAAGGGAACTAATTGGCTTATGGATACTTTCAACTATCCTGCTGTTATAGAGACAGATACTCCTTTGCATAGGATGGACATTTTGAATTGTCTTATTGGTGAAACATGATGCTCTGTTCACAGGTCTTGCAGTCATGGATTTCTGAAATCTTGAATTCTAGATATCCTTATGTTTTTCAGCACTTTAAACAAAATGTCCCATGGAACTTTCTTAGCATTATCCAGAGAGGTATTTTTGCTGAATAAAACTGGGTCTTTTGGGGTTTCATTACAGAAGATCCTGTTCGCAGAATGAGCTCATCTGTTTTGTTCTCAGCTGTGAAGTCAGCTAACAGAGCCCACCTGGAGAGTTAGCCCTGCTCCACTGCATGGCTCTAGACCAGTCCAACAACCCTGACAAGCCATCTTGTAAATATAGGTCCTCTAGTAAGAGTCCAAAGAAAAAAGAACAGTAACATTTCTGCGTCATTCGTGGAGAAGACACCTAAAGCAGACACCTAAAGCACGCACACCTCTGATGGTGGCTGAATGCCAAACCCTTTGCATTATCATTGTTATGACGTGTATTGATAACAAGTAACAGCAGCTTTGTTTCTGTATTGTGTCTTGAAGTACCTAATCTGGTCACATAGATGTAAATTCTGTTGGATGGGTAAATTGTAATAGTAATTTATTTCCTTGCAGTTGGGCATTTAGAAACCAGCCAGCTAGGGGCTACATTCGTGTGTGCGTGGCTTCTAGTCTATTTGACTTTACTGTGTCCCTCCTTTCTGAATCTAGAGCTCCTTGGTGCCAGATACCTCTCTGTTTAGGAATCAGTTCATTGCTCCCTATCATTTATCTCTTATTCCCCTCCCCTCACCGATTTCCTAGTTTTGAATCAATTTCTTTCCCTTATCAGTGTCTAGATTGATTCACAAACATTTACTAACCAATACTTTATGGTACGCCCTCTGCTATAGGTTGAAAATCAGTTACACAGAGCATGGGAAGTGCATAGCCTTGTTTTCTAAATGCAAGTATGACATAAACCAGTGGTTATTCTCTAAGAGTTTCTAAATTTGCACGTAGGAGGTCATTAATATACATTCTAGTTTAATGGATTAATGCCCTTCTGCACTGCCAAGAAGAATGACTTCCTGTACAAATGTTCTGATCTCCAGCTTAACCCTGATAGCATAGTCTTCCTGGGCTTTGCAGATTTGATGCATTTGGCCACCGTCCAACACCTAGATAGGTCATTATGGCTTGTGTATAATTGGAATATTTAATGCAGCTAAAAATGATTAAATAACAACATTATGTTACATGTCACTATTAAACCTTGATGTAGCCTCATATTAACACGTTTCTTGTCATTTTGCTTTGTATTCTATAGCAATAATCTGCCCTGGTTTATTTTGTTTATTAATTTTGCTATTTGCTGATTTGATGAATGCTGAAATGGATTGAAGATTAGAATAGGAAGAAAATTAAATAATTGGAGAACCAACCACAAAAGACTTCCTTTTGAATTTCACTAATTAGCAAACCTCTATACGCTTTACAATCAATTATGTTTCACAATTCAAAGTCATGTTTGTCACAGTATTTTTAACAAGTAGATCTTAGTTAAAAGATGATAAAAGAAGCAAAATTAGAAATAATTTCTATGTAGAATTCATATCTCTTGACTTTTTTCATCTTTAATCAGTTAAATTCTGATTCGTTGAGATGCATCCTATAGTGAAAACATTGTCATTTTAGTTAGATGTTTCTCATTTTTTTCATTGTTTTACTATATATTTTTAATTTTTTTGTCTAAGTCTTGATACTGAGGGAGACTTTGTATTATTTAAAAATAACTTTTATGAATCAACTGGACTCTTCCTTCATGAAGTGACAAGCAGGTACAAGTCAAAGAAAAAGAATCACATTAGTTGGGAAAGGTAAAGGGGAATTAGAATTAGTATATATTGTGATACTTGAGCACAAAGTATGTCATGCAAAGAGACACAGGTGATGGTATTCTCTTGCCAATTGCAGCTAAATACTGATGATAGTAATAGCAATTATTATTATTATTAATATTAAATAACACTGATCTTACCTACCTACTTCCCTATCTACCCACCTACCTATCTACCTACCCACGTACAAGAAAAGCCTTGCAAACACTAGCATCAAATATGTTTTCTCTGATAAGATATACTTTCTTCCTTTGTGCTTTGGAGTGTATCTTTAGATGGGTGGAATAATAAAACGATAACAAAAACAATAACAGCAGCAATGTTTTTGATTTATGGTTGTGGCATAGAGCTTACTAATTACAAAATACATTTTTTCTTTCCCTAAATTATCAATAATAAGCTTAGATTCATTTCTGTTTTCAGGAATAAAATGAGCAATATATCAGTCCAAGAGAGTCTTTTAAAGACAGATTTACATAACAATGGGGTAAAATTAACTTCTCCACAAAAGAAGAACAAGGTTGAATTGACATGAAATGAATTAAAAACTCTGCTTCCTGGCTTTCTCCTGGCAGCAGTTTGCCAAAAATCTGCATTGAAACGTGTTGTCATCTGCTTATTTCATAGAAAGGCTGTAGAGCTATGATGTAAATATTTTTATACTATGAGGTTTTAGCAAGAAACAAGTATAAGATGATTAATATTGCCCGTACATTTTACTTCCAGTCCGCAAAGTAATCAGCTGTAATCAACTGCCTTAGTCTCCAAAGTCTGTAACTATAAATCTGTAGTGTCTGCAAATCTGTCATCATTGATGAACTGAATTACTGGAACGTGGAGATGATCAAAGCATTCATGATTTTAAGATAGTAGAGATAGAAGTCATAGAGATTTCATTTTGATTTTTGAAATCACATTTTCAGTAATTTCTGTAGCCCCTTTTATTTATTTTTATTTTTAAAAATATTTATTTATTTTAGAGAGAGAGAAATTGAGAGAGAGTGGGAGGTAGGGGCAGAAGGAGAGGGAGAGAGAGAATCTCAAGCAAATTCCCTGCTGTGCATGGAGCCCGATGTGGGGCTCAATCTCAAGACCCTGAGATCATGACCTGAGCTGAAATCAAGAGTCGGATGCTCAGCCAACTGAGCCACCCAGGCACCCTCATCAGTGCTAGCCCCTTTTAAACACATTGGGTCTTAAATGGATTTATATCTTTTATAGAGGAGTATAGCAATTCATTGGTTTCCCCAAAATATCTCTTCAATGACCAGATAAACTCTTACTCATAACTAGCTAAATTAACAGAGTTGTTGATAACATTTATACAGGACACAAAGTTCAGATTTTTCCATGTTGTTTCATGAATGAAGTACATCCTTTTGCATTAAGTGAGACCTTCCATTCCATAACAGTGTCAACTGGATATGACATCATCTTGAAAATTACGTATTACTGATGTCTACTTGGGAAGATTCCAGACATCAAACAGAAAACAAAAGACATGTGGAGGATATTATTATATAAAACTATATTGACCTATGATTATGAATTCAAATAAGTGGAAAACAATATTTGGATGATGGAACTAGAAAGAATCCAGGCTTTTATATAGGTACATATTTGGGCTCTTTCCTAGAGAGGCAGCTCTACTTTCTGATCTCTGATTTCTTGGTTTAGCTTAGTCATGGGAATACTGGGACTAAGGAGTGAAGTCAGAGGGGGAAGCAATTCTTCCACATAGAAATTAATATTGAACCTAAATTTATAATGCATTACTAAACACATCTTTCTCAGTAAAATATCAAATTCACTTTCTTCCATTGTTTTTGCTGTGACTCCTATATTTCAGTTCTACTAAAATATACTTCTGTCAGCACTCTCATTAATTCTGTTGTGTTTATAAATGCCATTCTTCATTTAAATTATTCACAATGTTGGCAAGCAAGATGTTAAGTCAGAGTTTAAGTCTGAGTTTTTTTGGCTTCAATGTTAGCACTCTTACTGCAACTCCATTTTGCTTCCCTTAGAAGGGAAACAGTCATATTTGACAGCTCTCATATTGGACCATGATGCCTAATCCAGCATACCAAGTGGCATGTTCAGTTAAACCTACTTAATCCTGCTTTTATCATATCACTCAAAGCCAAGTTATTGAGTGGATTTAAGTAGGCTAGTATTACATAAGATCTCCCTTTACTTTCTAGTTTCTGAATAGAGATGACTCATATAAAATATTTAGAAAACAGAATGGAGTCTGCCATATCAATGGACTGCATGTATAATACACAAAGCAGGAATAGCTTCAAACCTTTCCAAGGAGATGGAAAGCTGAATAGAATTAGTGGTTCTACAGACCAAGAAGATAAATTCTTTGACTTGGTTTGTATAGGAAATCCCCTCTATAGGTTGGGACCTCTGTCTCCTTTGTGAATGACTTATGGAACTCAAAAAGGTAGACTGTGATAAGAGAAATGGGGAATAAGAGTCCTCATGAATATTTGCTTTCAGTTTTCACTCTAGGAGTATCAGGGTATTTATAAAAATTGTTATTCATGGCAGGATTTACCTTGATGTAGTAGCAAGAATAGTACACATATGTAAATAAATCCCACAGCTACTGCTAAGACATTTAAGGAAACTTCTTACAGGCATTTTCAATAGTAATATATGTAGATCGATACTTAATACGTGCTGGGCAGTCTTCCAAGCAGCTTACAAATATTAAACAGAGTATATGTGATAATTCAGTAAGAATGGTCTATATTAGATAGTTCAGACAATGTTATAATCAGGACAGTAATGGTGATGAGGTTGATGATGGTGATAATAATTATAATAAAATAATTATTTTTAATAAGAAAAATATATTAAGTATGATTGTATTGCTTAAACCTAATTGCTTATACCTCATCT
The DNA here is from genome assembly GCF_024610735.1 of Ursus americanus. Classification (NCBI taxonomy): domain Eukaryota; kingdom Metazoa; phylum Chordata; class Mammalia; order Carnivora; family Ursidae; genus Ursus; species Ursus americanus. The sequence continues at coordinate 11,742,666 of NC_142145.1, read as the reverse complement.
TAATGCAGTGAATTTCAGCCCTGGCCACCTTCTAAAATCATGGGGGTGTTTATCTATCTGTCTATCTATCTATCTATCTATCTATCTATCTATCTATCTATCTAATTTTTTAAATAATTTTAGATTTTATGGAAGTTGCAAAGATAGTACAGATGGTTAGCATAGTTCCTTGACAGAGATTTCTATAATGTTAATAGATTATATATTCATGACACAGTTATCAAAGTTAAGAATTAAGTTTGGTACAAAACCATTAACTAAACTACAATATACAGACACTATTCAGGTCTTAACAGTTATTCCACTAATATGTATTTTTCTGTTTCAGAATCCAATCTAGCCATTTAATTGTTATGCCCTTGTAGTCTCTTCCAATTGATGGCACTTTCTCACTTTTACTTCCTTCATAACCCTGACACTTTGAAGAGTATGGTTAAGTATTTTGTAGAATGTTCCTTAATTTGGGTTTTCTGATGGTATGGTCATGATTAAAGTAGGATAGCTAATTTTGGGGAAAGTGCCACATAATTTGAAATGCCCTTCTCATGGTGTCACCCCAACAGGGCATGGTGCCGACTAGGCTTCTCACAAGGCAGGTTAACGATGACGCCTGGGTTGAGGTAAGGTCCCACTGTCCAGTGACTGTTTCTCACTTTCCATACTCTGTGAGAAGTGAGTTCAGCCTTCATCCAGGAAGGGCATAAGGGAAATTAAACTCCACCTTCTAGAGGAAGGCACATTAAAAAACTGTAGATAGATCTTAAAACCATCACCATAATTAATACCTATAATTGCAGCACTTATTGTGTTCCAAGTACTCTACTAAACACTTTTTAATTTATAATTTAATTTTCACAACAGGCATTGTCTTTTTTTTTTAAACCTCTCTGGTTTGTTCAAATTTTTTTTTAACCTTAAAATTTATGAACCATCTCTTTTCTAGCAATTATTTCCACACACTACATATTTTACCCCCACCTGAGTGCATGCCCCTACCTTTCTCTGCTTCTCTGTCTAGACCAAAATTAATAAACTCAGACTACTCGGATTCATTATGAATCTTTATCCTAATCATGGAAAACAGCAAAAGCCCAACAGTTTATCTTTAATGAAACAAAAAATAACAACAAAAAAATAAACCATCTTCACCTCCCTGGCCTTTACAACAATTAACATTTCCCCTGCCTTCTGTCCTGTTTCACTTACAGAAAACCTCCAAAAACTCATTCACACTACACTTTTTGCTCCCTTAGAGTCTGTCTTACTGGCCGCTCACTTTCATCCCCACCACGGTTACCAATTTTCTCTGTCCTATATTTCCTATTTCCAAAGTCACAGATCAAGCCGCAGCATTTTAGAATGCAACTTCTAGAAGCATTTTGCAGTTTATCACTTCATCCTGAAATGACAGTTTCCCCCTTGATGTACACTACGCTCCCTTTCATACTTCCCTATCTTTTCCACCTGTCACACTGACCACTCTTTTAAAGTTTTCTTTACTGGCCACTTTTCTTCTTCTAAGCTCTAAATATTTGAGTTCCTTCGTAAATAATCTTGACCCTCCTGTCTAACAATTCATGTTTTCATTCAGATCAAAATCACAAAAGTATCGTGTCCCAAACCAAATCTGTGAATTTCCTCTCTTAAAATCTACCTCATCTAGGGTTCTGATCTCAATGAATGGCATCATCATTATTCACTAGTTTGCTCAGATTGTAAGACTAAATGACATCCTTGACTCTTTTCTTCTCTAGTAACCAATATCCAATGTCTTACACATTCTATTGGCTCAACCTTGAAAATATCTTCTGCACAGGATTACCTCTCACTTCTTCCACTGCCACAATGCTAGTTGAATCCACAAATATACCTTAATAGACAAACACTTTTTACTAGGCAATCTCACAGCTGTTTTCCCTATTTACACACTTACTCCGCAGTTGGCTCTTCCCCATGGATGGCCAGTGTGATTCTGTAAAAATATAAATAACTTTTTTATACTGCTATTCTCAAAGTTCTCCAAATTTTCTTTCTTTTCTTTTCTTTTTTTTTTTTTTAAGACTTATTTATTTGAGGGGGGAAGGGGCAGAGGAAGAGAGAGTCTTAAACAGCCATGCTGAGCACAGAGCCAGAATGGGGCTTAATCTCAGGACCCTGAGACCAGGACCTAAACTGAAACCAAGAGGCAGACACTCAACTGACTGCACCACTCAGCACCCCTCCAAATTTTCTTTTAATCCAAAATAAAATTTAAATTATTATCGTGATCTGTAGAGCCTTATGAGACCTGATCTCTGGCTGCCTCACCAAGTATATATATATATATAGAATTACAACTTCAGAAGGGCTGCCTTCACCACCCTATCTAAAATAGCACATGTCTATTACTCTATATCCCCTATTCTGCTGAGTTTCTCTTCATTACACTACCATTACTTGACATTATGTTATGTATTTTCTTTTTGTTATGGTTATTTATCTTCACAATAATGTAAACCCCATCACAGGAGTGGTTGTGTCTATTTTGTTTTAGGCTGCATGCCCAGGGCTTAGGAAGGAGCTGGCGCACAATGAGTATTCAATGGATATTTGTTGCATGATTTATTAAAGAAAAAAATGATGTAAATAATAAAACAAAATCAATATCATTATAAAAATAATAAATAAAATTAGTAAATGAAGTTAACTTTATTGTTAGATCCATGATTACCTACTATCCCTGCTTTACTTTCTGGGTTTTCCCTTTCTTGCTTTGGTTGTATCTGATTTAGTTCCCGTCCTCAGTCTTACTATCGTGCCAGCATCTGAGGTGCTTTAGTGAGCAGGATTTGCCTTGTCACAAGGTTATTTTAGAGACAAAATCTGGCTTCTGAAACCTGGCCTCCACGGAACTTATGAAGCACTGGTTTCTATTCAGTAAATAGGCTGTGCTATGACCTCTTAAGACTTTTATAATAATTAAATGAAACAGGCACATGAAAATATTTTATAGGCTAAAAAAGCCCTCAGAAGCCACAAGTAAATGTCTTTAGTGAGATAAATCTGCATAGCAAAAACCTAAATCTCTATGATTAATTATGTTCCTTAAGTAAGAGAATGTAAACAAAGCATCTTATGTAGTGTTTTGGATACCTGGTTGTTCCTTTTCATACCACTTTCTGCTTCCTACTTGTCTCACTTTTACACCTTCTTCTTGAGCATTCTTTTGCAACAGGAGCTAGAAATAACTCTGATTTTTTTCTTCTTCGGGATATTGTATGGAATTGGTACTTATGAATTTATTTATGCTTAAACTCCCACTGCGAGTTTACCTGATTCATCCATCTACATAAACTTAACTGTAGTGGTTTTCACCTCATTCAGAAATGAATTTTCCCCTCGAAACTTTTTCTTTTGCAAATTTTAATTTCTTTTAATAAAATGGTAATTATTATCCAGTGCTTATAATCTCTACTACTATTTGACGGTGTATCTATAATACTTTCCATTATAGAAGCAGGCTGAACATAATAAATGCTACATAATGTCTCATATCAAGTTTTACACGTTTATTTTACTACTTTAATAAGTCATGCCTACCACCAATGACAGTAGTACTAAATCAAATACAAAGATTTTTTGGTGTGCTGTGATATTTTACTTTAACATTTCATAATGAAACATATTCTGTAATTTAAGTATATTTTTCATTACCACCAAAAGCAGATTTTTGATTCTCTTAGCACTATCTCAAGTATTCTGTTTGCAAATGTCATTTTAGATAAAGTTAGCAAACAATCCTGTTCTGTAGGAACAAGTAGACCAAATAAAAAGGGCATATTCATAACTCACCTGCCATAAAAGCACAATAAAACAAATTAGATCAGAAGACAATATATGAAAAAGTGTTTTGATATAAAAGTCTAGAGACAAAGTTTCTTGTTCTAACTTTACTTTTAATTGGCAATGTGATATTGGGAAGCTCAATTAATGTTCAGATATTTACACAGTTTAGAGATCCGATCTTGAGTCAAAGAATTTGAAAGAATTTGGTTCTGAATCTCAGGTCCGGCCCTGTTATCATAGTTAAGTTACTTTCTTGAGACTCTAGTTTTTCATCTGTAAAATGGGCAGGGTAACACCTACCTTCTCAAGATATGTATAAATACAAGATGTGACATCTGTGCCATATAATTTCATGATTCATTTATATATGCCCTTTTACTTCCCTAAAATTATTAATAAATATGAAATGAGGGTTTAATGAGAAATTATATTTTCTGCTATTATATTTTTGGAACCACTATTAAATTAATAAATGGCTTAGTGGTTAAACATGACATTGTAAAAGAAATGCAATGGCTATATTATAGTGTTCATATAAATCTCATATTGAAAATTCAAAAGCAAGTGAAATTATAAAATTTAAATGCATACATGTAATATGCACTAGCTATTTGTGATTTAATTATAGGAAAACAGTGACTACATTAAATTAATGTTTAATTGAATTAATGTCTTGAATGGTTTCATTAAGCAAATTTATTTTATTTAAAACAATTGGTTTATTAAACCAATTAATTTTATTAAATAATTTAAATAACTTCATTGAAATCATGATTTTAAGTATTATATGAATTAAATTAATACACTTAATTGATTTTGTAGTTTTAGTTATATTTATTTTTTAAAATATTTTAGTTTTATAATGGCATAAGAGTTGAAACCATGAATATCTAACGCCAGCTTTTATATATGAATATTTTAAATAACATTATAATTTAAAATTTTTTAATTTGGCAATGAAGTTTTCCATCAATTTTTCAAATTTTAAGAGCGTTCGAGAATATTATAATTTATTGCCAATCCTTTATCTATAGACAGTTATGTTTTTAATTCATCCTTGGGTATCAAGACAAAACTTCTAGCTTTTGAAGAGTATTCCTAGTCTCTGCCTACAGAAATTGCTTGAAAAATATGCATGGGTTTGTTTATTTATTCTAAAAACCAGCATTTATTATACATAAAACTAGATACCGGAAACACAGAGGAAAAGATAGAATTTCCTGTCTCAAGTAGTTGCTTTCTAGTTGGTGGAAGAGAAGAACCTTTGGATTTACTGCAGGATGAAATACCATAATGGTATTTTGCTTCTCTGCTTCAAACTGGGTGTAGTATCTAAGGTCTAAGATTGTATCTCTAGACCATCAGTATGCACCTATATCATCACTTATTTCAATCCCTCTGATCTCAGGCAAGTTAGGTCTCCAGGATTCAGGTATTGGAAAGAGTATTTTGTTTTGTTTTGTGTTGTGTTGTTTATTTGTTTTAGTATTTTTTTTTTAATTACCAGACAGTACTGACTGGTGTAATGTTTTCCCTCTAATATTAACTCTCTGCATTTATGGATATATTTCTTCTAAATTATTATGTCCAGAAGGATAAAGGGCAGAGGAAGCAGAGGTTTCCTTCATAAAAAGTGCATTTTCCAGATCATGTTGACCTCATTGTATTGCCTGCTTAGAACTATACTGGCATTGCCATGGTGTTCGTGCTGCTTAGCATGGTGTTCGTGCTGCTTAGCTTAGAATCAACCAAACCCTCAGATCATCTGCCTCTTGGATGGTGATGACTTTGGATCTCACTGCGATTCTAAATTTTCCATGGTCACTTAATACACAAAGCTTGGCAGACATTACAGAGGCCTAGCTATCCTTTTAGGACTTTGAGATATATTTTAGGCAAAACAGTCACATTTTGTGAACAAAAAGAATAGAATATGTATGCTCTGATTTTAATGAAAATGAGAGTCATACACAGTTGAAACTTTTCCTAACTGACCTCAATTTAACTAATTCACTGGATCAACCTATCCACTCCATTCTTCTGTGAAACATATGGAATGATGCTCTTGGCAGGCTGTGTTCTCACGGCTCCTAGACCACTCTCTAATGTGTTGGTGGCCTTTGCTCTCTAATGTGTTGTTGAGCTGTGTGTTTATCGAAGTTAGTCACATTTGTTCCCAAACTGGTTAATGCCTGCTGTTCTTGTTATTGCAATTATATAACTTAATTAAATCTTACATGAACAAAATAAAAAGAGAGAATAAATGTTTCTATAAAAAATACTGAGCCCTTTGGAATCCTTGATAAGTCATGGCACTGAATATAAAATTTTTAAACTAGTTTGCTATACAACTATGAAAGCATAAAAATGTGCACACACACCACTTTAAAGAATCCTGAATTGGAAACTGTAGATGATGAATTATGGGTGATTTTTGCTGGAAAGATGAGTCAGAACCCCTATCAGCATTAATAATACCAAGAAAAGGCCCCCATATTATATAAAATGCTGTCATTTTGTTGAATAAATGCTCAGAAAGATGTTTTCAGCTAAAATATTTGAATTCTCTCTTTTTCATGATTCTCATCTTTAACTCAATTTTGGTAAGTGATCTATTACCAGTCCACATATTTTGAATAATAGGTCACATTGTAAACAAGAGGGTGGAAACAGGATAAAAAGAAGGGGCAGGGAATGCACAGCTCATTAAAGCTAATTATATGAAACAATTCTTTTTAAAATAATGGAAACAACAGAATTTGGAAAAAACCTTTCACCAACATTAACTCAAGTGACTACCTACTTAAAGTGGAGAGTATATTTGGAGACTGCACTATCCCCCAGAAATTCTTGTGAAGATAAGTATTTGGACACCCATAGCATTCTGGAATTTGAGCCACAGGCATCACACTTTTAATAATACTGTCCTGATACTTTTCTTTTTTATGTGGTTTATCAATGTGTATGTTGTATATACAATACAATAGATATGTGTATATAAAATGTATGCATGTACATGTTTGTATATTGTGTATATTTTCTTCATTCTACAGGAGCAAAGGTTTTAGTCTGGCTACTTCTTATTGAATTCAGTATTTGAATATAAAATAAATTTAATCAAAAACCTATAAGATACCCAAAATTTCAATAAAATTCAAGAATACTTACAAAAATCTTGCAAAGTACTCAATAAAATATCACTTTTTAAAAAATGATACTTTATAAAAATACTACTCATTAAAATAATAAAACATACATCATGTCGAGAAAAAGAAGGTCAGTGAGTTTATTAGTAATGAGAAATAATATACAAATTCACAAAATATTAAAATCAATGCATCATGAAAATACTTGTTTTCTAATTAAAATTAGGTCAATTTATTCTCCCACAAATCAATTGACTGGAGCATGAGAAAAACATCTCTCTGTATTTCAACACACATGTATACAAAAATAAGTAATTTTTGTTTTTGTATTCAGAATCAATGAAACAAAATACTTAAATATAGTTCTTAATTTCTACCCATTTGATTCAATATATATAATCATATAATTGTATCTTTTATTAATAGTAAGTGATCTTTTTTCCAGTCTAAACGACAGCGTTGAATTAGCATTACTTTTGTTAGTGTTATTTCCTTTATTTGTTTTTTAACAAACCACAAGTTTCTAAAAGGCAAAAGATGTAGGAGCTTAATGATTAGATAAATGTACATTACTTCTCTTAACTTGTTATTTTTTGTATCTTGTCAATGTTATTGAAATTTTAAAAGCTTCCACTTAGTGTTAGTTATATGTTGGAATACATTTCTCAAATACAGCATATATGCTTAGAAGTTTAGAGATCAGAAATGAACAGTTGTATAAACTTTTGCAAAGTGAACACACCCATGTAACTGTATTCAGGTCAAGGAAAACACCATTTCAATGATCCATAATGTGTCCTACTGCATTAAAGTCACTACTCAGTGAAAGGTAGATACTATGCTTACTTCTAACACTAAAAATTAGGTTTGTCTGTTTTTAGAGTATAAGTAAATAGAATCATACAGTTTTTAATCATTGTGCCTGGATTTTCTTGCTTATTGTTTGAGATGGTTCTATATTGCTGTGTTAATGCTATATCATTAATTCCCATTCCTGTGTAGTATGCTACTGTCTACTGTCAGGAGATATTTTCTTACTTCCAGCTTTTGTCTATATAAACATTTTAAACATTTTAGTGTGTATTTTTAGTGACAATTTGCATGATATACAAAGATAAATGGAGTGTTATAACTGGCATATCGATTTGCTCAATGAAAAATCATAATGTATTTGTCAGTAAAATTGACTCACTCATGTGTCTTTGTATTATTTACAAAAGTGTAAATAATACATTTCTTGTACCTTAAGCTAAAAATGCTTTTTGTATTGGGTTAGGCAACAATTCTCCAATATTATTGTTCTGATTAATATCACAATGTTATTAGCATGGGAAGCAATATCTGAAAAAAACCAGAGCACATGCCATAACTTATTTACACTAATTAGGGAGGTCTCAGATTTATCTGCGGCCCCTGACAGCTCACTTAGGGTGTTACATCTGTGCCAGATACTCCTCACCTTACATGAAATATTGATTAGAAAAGATGTTTTACTTCTTTAGTGAGTGAATGAATGTGATATTTCTGTGGACTTGCATTGTTCTATGGTATTTCTGAATGGTGGTATTAATTAAGCAGCACAAATTCACCTATAACTGACCAAGCTGAAATTATGTCTTCCCTGCTATATTAGGAAGGTCAGAAATAAAGGAAATGAACTGACACTGAATTATTTCCATTTCGTTTTCACTCCAGATGGAATTTAAGAAGTTACGATTCCTAATAAGTAATGTGTACTCGTGGTAGGGAGGTGGGGAGGGGTGAGTTTTGTGTGCGTACACAGCTAGGCATAGTAAAGAAGTGGAGCTGCTGATAATAAGAGTGTCCACAGGCAAAAATACAGCGCAGCCAAGCTTATGATGTGTAACTCTTGTACTTTTGGAGCATCTCAATTCATAGGAAATAGTGTTAATTAGAGGAACCATGCTAAAAAGTGTTTCTTATTTACAAAATCATTAGGCTTTTCCGTGATTGAATTAAGGTTTCCTTTTCCTTGTCCCTCTCTTAAACTCATTAACATTTACAGTTTTGTCAGGGTTATAAAAAATTATCATTTGGATCAGCTGAAATAACTAAAAAAAAGATGCTTAATTAGTCTTTTTTTTTTTTTTAAGTGAACTTGTTCCGAAAATTATCATTTGCTATAATGGAAAATAGTTATCCAGGGTGCACCTCTAGGGAATGGAAAGGGTAATGTCTTTATAGTTGTAATGAAGTTAAATACAAACTAGTGAAAGAAATAATGCTTTCTATAATAATGAACATTTCATCATCAACTTGAAAAATAGCATTTTGTCACAGAAAGGTATCTCTGTTAAGAAATTCAAATTATACACCCCACCCTCACACATGTTAAACTCATCACTTATCCTGAAGGCTAATTTCTGTTAACTTCATCCAGCTAGTCACTTACTTATTAATTTGAAAAATAGATTGACTACTTACTACATGAAAGTCACTCTGTTATGTGCTAGGAGTACAAAGAGGGGAAATAAATGTTTCTCTTACTCTCAAGACTCCAAAATGTCATTCAAAAAAGATAGTTCATAATCAGGTAATTATAGTTCAGTTTCTAATGATGCAGTCCAATAGTAGGGTTATGGACAAAGGTTTCAGGATTCAAGAATATGACACATTAGAAAGTGTTTTCTAAAAGCAGTATCCCAAAGCTGAGTGTTAGCTAGAGGGATAGTAGAGAGGTTAAAAGTACAAGTTTTTGTGGTTTTTTTTTCTGTTTGCATTTTATTTTAACTGAAGTATAGTTGACTGACACACAATGTTACATTAGTTTCAGGCTTACAATATAGTGATTACAACTCTATACATTAGGCCATTTGTCATGGTACAACACCATTACAATATAAGGTACAGGTTTTGATATTAGACAGAATCTGAGTTCATAACCCAACTCTACCATGTAGTCCCTATAATACCTTCTGCCAAATGCTAAACCTCAGTTTTCTCTTCTGCAAAGGTTGATGGTGAGGATCAAAATGGATAAAGCATAAACGGACTTAGTTAAAAAAAAATTAGTAGCTACTTAAGATGGGCCAAGCACCCTTCTAAGCTTGTTACATAGTTAATTTATATAAATCCTTCAACACATCTAAAAATAAGAAGTACTATTAGTCCCATATTACAAATCAAGAAATAGAGGTACTAAAAAGGATATTCAGATGGCAAATAAGCATGTAAAAAGATACTCCACCTAATAGTCATCAGGGAAATGCAAATTAAACCAACAATGAGATATCACTATGCACCTATTAAAATGGCTAAAATCTAGAACACTGACAACACCAAAGGCTGGCAAGGATGTGAAGCAACAGGAACTCTCATTTCATTGCTTTTGAGAATAGAAAATGGTACAGCACTTTGGAGGACTCTTGCACTTTCTTATAAAACTAAATATACTCTTACTGTATGATCCAGCAATCATGCTCCTCAGTATTTACCCAAAGGGTTTGAAAACTTGTATTCATACAAAAACCTGCAAACAGATACTGATAGCAGCTCTATTCATAACTGCCAAAACTCGGAAACAGCCAAGATGCCCTTCAGTAGGTAAATGGATAAACGGTGGTACATCCAGACAATGAAATATTCTTCAGTACTAAAAATAAATGAGTTATCAAGCCATGAAAATACATGAAGGAAACTTAAATGCATGTTACTAAGTGAAATAAGCCAATTTGAGAAAGCTACATACTGAATGTTTTCAAACTTCTGCAAAAGGAAAAACAAAAAACAAAAACTATGGGGATAGTAAAAGATGCTTCTCAGTGGTTGGGGTTTGGGAGGGAAATGAAAAGGTGGCGCACAGAGGATTCTTAATGCAGTGAATATACTTTGTATGATACTATAGTGATGGGCACCTGTCATTATATTGGTTGTCCGAATCTATAGAATGTAGAACATGAAAAGTGAACCCTAAAGTAAACTATGGCTATTACCCTAAGGTTAGCCTAGGGTAAACATTGGGTGATTAAGATGTGTCATTGTAGGTTTATCGGTTGTAACAAATATACCACTCTGGTGGGGGATGTTGGCAATGGGGGAGGCCATGCATGTATGTGGGCAAGGGCGTATATGGCAAATCTTTGTACTTCACTCTCAATTTTGCTGTAAAACTAAAGCTGCTCTAAAAAACTGTCTTTGAATTTAAAAAAAAAAAAAGAACAAGGACATTATCCATCTATGTTTTGCTATAAGAGATTGGCATTAAATTTAGGAATACTACTAAAAAAAAAGATAAAGGCAACTTATGTAAGGTAGATTTGCATTTTGAACAAAAGAGAGTCTGAATCTAGAGACTGTTTTTTAATTGATTCACTCCATTCACTCCCATCTTTAGAACTCGTCACATAACTAAGGTATATATTATTGATGGTGATGATGATGATGATGATGATGATGATGATGGTGATGATGATAGATGAGTAGGGATTAGCGAGATCAAGGAAGTGGGGGGGGGAAGTGATAGTGAAGTGTTTTCCTAGCAGATAGAAGAATAATAGCAGAGGCAGATAGGAGCAGAAGCATTTATATAAAAGTGATATGTGTCAAGGGTCCCTGGAGTGTACAATGTTGGTGGGGTAGAGGTATATCCCACAAGTTCATGTAAACTCTTATGTAAAGTGTTAAGGACTTGAGATTTACTGTGAATCACAGATGTTTTAAAGAAAGGAAATTTCTTCATATATATATATATATATAGAGAGAGAGAGAGAGAGAGAGAGAGAGAGAGAGGGAGAGAGGGAGAAAGACGAGAGGAGGGAGAGAGATGAGAGGAGGGAGAGAGAGAGGAGAGATATAGTCAGAATGGTCTTTTTAAAGAGTAAAGTCTAGAAAATGGTAGGTGATAGATTTGGGAAAAATAGTGGAAGTAAGGATTCCATTTAGCAGACTTAAAGAACTCCAAGCAAAAAAAGAGAAATGAATGAACTAGGACTTAACTGGTGGGGAAATATATGTCAAAAATTTTGGAGAGAAAAACTTCATATCTTGGTGGAGTAATGGCACTTGAATAGAGATGGACTTTATACACTCATATTTTATTGACATTCACCCCTATCTGAAATCCACCATACATGGAAACTTCCAAATTCTTGGCATGGAGATGATGTTGATGATGGTTTACTTATACCAGATTTTTTCTAGTTTCATGAATATCGACAATGTAGTAACTAACAAAAACACTGAGGAGCATAAAGAAGGGTTAAGAAATATTGAAAACATAGCAAAAATAATCAAGTTTTTGTCCTGAAAAATTTCTTAGATTTTTTAATATGCTAAAGCACATGAATCTGTATTTTCCAAGCTTCTTTGATAGTATCTCTGATTGTGATGGTGTGGGTGTAGACTTTAGAGAATTTCATAGAAAATTCTTGAGGAAGTGGTGATAAATACTCATTAGAAATATAATTCACTTTTATAATTTATCCTCTGTTCCTTTTTTATCTGATTAAGATACTTTTTTTTCTCAAGTTCCCTTTATCATTGGTTTCTTCTTATTCCCCATTTCCTATATCAAACATCACCTTCTCAGAGAAAAGTCTATCTTGATCATCCTATCTGAGGTTGCCTAAGCCACCTTTTCTCCCAGATGTTCTATATAATTTCACATTATTTATTCCCTTCCTAATATTTCAATAGTTTTTCTGCTTATTTGCTTGTTTACTGTCTCTTTCTGCTACATAAAATATAAGCTTTCAAAGGGATTGTGTCTTTCTGTCTTATCCTGGTATTTCTAACACTTCAAATGGCAAAAATATAAAAGAAATTCATTAAATATTTGTTAAATGTATTAAATAGTGAAAATACTTTTAGTTATAAAATACAAAATAACTTTCAAACTGCAGAAATATATCTCAAACACCTACCTTCTATGAAATTTTTGAGTTCTCAATCCTCAGATTCTTGACTTACTCATTAAATAATTAAGACTCTAGGGAAATGAGAGTTTGTTCAATATAGTATTTCCCCAAATATTCACTTTAATAAATAAATAATATTCCAGAGTATTGTTAATTAATGCATCAAAAACATGTCACGTTTGAATGATAGACTATTTTAACAGATTCACTTTTTTAAAATGATGATTAATAAAGAGACAGACACTTTTTCTAAGAGTCCTGTTTGAACAGCAAAAATTGAATTTAAAATATCTTGTGATGATTGAACTAATCGATGGTAGAATTTATTCTTAACTGAGCCACAGGAACATGTGGTTATGCTGTGATTTTCAGTACCCAAGGGCCCTAAAGATTCCTTGCAGTAAGAATACAAATCAATTTGATTTTTATGACATCCAAGGTGCCTATGTTTCCCCTCCAAAGTTTTAAAAGGTGTTTGTGATTTGAAAAAGTTGATAACCAACATATAACAATGTAAAACATCTCCAAGTTTCCTGTTTTTCATGCTCTCAGACCCTTGGAGCATTGTAGAATTGACGAAACTCCACATCAACTTTTAGAAACATCTGTACTAACAGATGAAGCTGCATCTGAGATGTTTCAGGATGGTATTTCCTAGAGATATCACACTAGAGTCTCTCTCGTCTCCAGGGTCTATACAGATGTTAATTTTAAGAAAAAAAATTTAAAAAATATTATAAGTAAATTAAAATCACTGAAGAGTCTTAGCTCATCTTCCGTCTTCTGGCCACAATTATTATTTTTTTTGAAAAAAATATATATAATATGTATATAATATGTGTGTGAATATATATATACATATATGCATATATGTATAATTTGTATATATGCATATATTCATATTCATATACATATATGCATATATGTATATATATATTCTCTGTACATATATTCTATGTACATATATGTACATATATGTGTATACATATATATTCTCTACTTTTAGTGAAAAGTCAGGATGGTATTGCTGAATAACGAATCCTGAATTCTGACTCCTATTTGGGTCAATTGAGAAAGCCATAGAGAACACTCTGTGAGTCACTATTGTCTCAATATGTTCATCTATAATTTCGAAGAATGATGATTTCTTATCTGTTATAGTCATCCATGAGTCTAAAGGGTAAATGATGATGACTGATGTTCATCCACTCAAAGTATTTTCTTACGAGTTACTATATTCAAGACATTTTTCTTCTCACTGTATTAGATAAGTAGAAGCATTCAAATATTCATCCATGGCCTTATTGAGCCTTGTTAGCTGCTGTATGTTAGGCTCTGTACTAAGTAGTCAAGATGTGAAATAGGGTCTCAGGAAAAAATTATCTCAAAACCTAACAGGAGAGGATACAGAGACAGATTTTCTCCTCTCCCTCTGTCTCTCTCTTTTTTCCTTCTTCCCTCCCTTCCTCTTTTCATTCTTCCTATATCTCATTTATTCTCTATCTGTTTTATTTAATATGACTTCAGAACAGTATATATAAGATTATGGCATTCAGAAGAATAGGAGTAATTTTATGTCTGGGGTAACATAGGAGTGGGAGAAGGCAGATGTTCAAAGAAGATTCCATGGAGAATGTGGCATTTTATCCAGATTTTAAGAGGTAAACACATATCTATTCTACTAAAATAGGTCTCCTAAAATGTAAATGTACCATAGGCATTCTCAAAAGACTAATTTCTCAATGAAAGAAGCAATGATGGCTCAAGTTTGTAAAATTATTTCCCCCATATTTTGCATTAATACGGCATGGTAAAGAGTAGAAAGTTCTGAAGAGTTCAAAGTTGGGGGTTACTGCCTGGCACAAATGAGCAGCTTGTTGTAGCTATGTGGAAAAGGGAAAAATACAAATTATTAATTGCTCAGTGGTGATTATAATTTACCATGTTTTTATTTCATTTTTTCTCACCTTGAGGAAAGAACATATTACAGTTATAAGTGAAGAAATAGCATCCGTTCTTATATTTTTTCATTTGTTCAGACTTACTCTACATAAAAAGGAAAAATTGATGGCTTCCTTGGAAGCACAGTTCTGAATATGCATAAAAGGAAGTTAGAATTCCTCTTACCCAGCAATCAGAACTTACACAGACTGTAAGGACAACTTGATTGTAGTGAAGAATAAAATGCCTA
This sequence comes from Ursus americanus, assembly GCF_024610735.1. NCBI lineage: Eukaryota > Metazoa > Chordata > Mammalia > Carnivora > Ursidae > Ursus > Ursus americanus. The sequence continues at coordinate 11,727,628 of NC_142145.1, read as the reverse complement.
TAATTTGTATATTGTGGAAGTGTGAAATAAATAAATTTGTGGGTTGGCATGAATGTATTTGTATTAATGAGTTTGTGCCATCCTGAGTGTATTTATGCATTCCAATTTTATGATTACCTCATTTTGTTGGAGTTGCTTACCTGATGGTTTAATACTATACTTTAAATGTTTCACTATGGAACCCAAACATGTCATTCTGTGAAGACTAAAATCATCAACGGGTAAGCTCTGGGCAAATGACCTTCCTGCCTTAATTATTAGTTTCCTAATGGAAATTTCACAAAGCATCATTTTATATATTCTAGTTCTATAAATACTACACTTTTGTACAAACAGCACTTGGAAAGTTAAACTTACTACCTCGCTATTCACCAGTATTTCATTAAAAAGCAAGGTAGAAACATTATCAATATCATAGCTAAGAGTAAGATGGTTTGATGGAGTGAAAAGAGAGCTACCTGGGTTCAAATATTGGCTCTGCCATTTTGGTTGTGCAATTTGGCAGGAAATGTTGAGAAATGGCACCAGTGTGTATGGTACCTGGCCTTAATCAGGCATCCAAAACCTCTAGTTTCAGATATATATCCCAGACTTTGTTGAACTGCCTGTAGGTGAGAGCTGCTGTCTATGGTTGAGAAGTGCATCAGGACACCATGTCTAAGAAGGCATCTTCTACATTTTGGATACTATTCCAAAATTTTCTGTTGAATGCCCTCAGGCTTTCTTGTTCAGAGATGACAAGAAATATGTGAGACAGAGAATGGCCCTCCAAAGATGCCCATGCCCTAATTCCTAGACACTGTAAATATGTTCTGTTACGTGGCAAAGGAACTTACAGATGTAATCAAGATTACAGACCTAAGGCAGGGAAATCTCTTGGATTATCGAGGTGGATAATCCAGTCTAGTCACAGTACCTCTTAGAACCAGAGAGCTTTCTCTGATGATAGTCAGAGCAATGTGTTAAAAGAGACAGGCAAGAGAGATGCAACAGCAAAGTAAGTCAGATTTTAAACATGAGAAGGATTCAATGTGTTGTTGCTGGCTCTGAGATGGACCAGTCCATATGCAAAGACCAGGAGACATCGCTAGGAGATAAGGGCTCTCCCAGCTGACAGCCATCATGAAAATGTGGACCTCAGTCCTACAAGTGTAAAAAATTTGATTTGGCAACAACTTGAATGAGCTTGGAAGTAGATTCTTTCCGGAGCCTCCAGAGAAGAGCTCTACTGGCCAGCTTCTCATTATCAATCTATTAACCATGAACAGGGAAACCTGCCAAGGCCCTCTGCACATGGACTTGTGAACAGCAGAATGTGAAATTCTAAATTTATGTTTTTAAACTGCTCAGTGTGTGATAATTTTTAAAGCAATAATGGGAGACTAATACAATGATTTATGTCAATTTTCCAATACATGGAAATACAGTATCTTGAGAATTAAATCCATCTTGTTTCCTAATTTGCACTATGGTGCTGTATGGTCTAGCAGCAGCTCTGCTAAATGTAGAAAACTATCATTACTAGCCAAATCCCAAAATGTATCCCAAGAATCATCCATGCCATGCCTAATAGAATATATCTTTCTCATTTTCAGATATCTTGGTTTGCATCCTTTTTCAGTTCAAACTTCAATAAATCTAGTGGTACTGAGCCAAAACCACTCCTTGTCTTTGCACAAAGAATACAGTCTGCTTTGCCACATAATTGAGATGTCTGGGCATTCATAAAATTTTCTAAGTGTAGGAAAAAACCTATATGACTATTTGAAAACTCCCATGTAATGGCAGAGCTGTGTTTATAGTAGCAAGGATAATATTTTTTTGGATAATGAGTACAGGCCTCTACACCTATGTGCTCACTCATATCTCCTTAACAGGTGATAACCCCTTATGAAGCTTAAGTTGTAAAACAGAGGCATGGCCATGCTATTGGAAACTCTTCTGTCTTATTCATGAGCAGGTGTGTGATATCATGTCTGAGATCTAGCATTGGAGGATACAAGGAGCAGAGTGCAGCATGATGGCCTCGGCCTGCTAGCTCTGCCCATTGCACCAGAGGGAAGGAATCCTGATTTCAAGGCAAGAAAATAGCCAGGTGGATAGTTAGGGCCATGTTAAGGAGCGGCTAGTAAGTAAAACATCAAGAACTGGAGGTCATGATTCAGAAAAGTCAAGTCAAGACTTTGCCAACCTGGAGGTACTGGGAAGAAGGTAGAGAGATGAAGCAAGGGCTCAAGGAGCAAACAGAGAATGAACCTGTTATAGGCTTACTAGACTAAGACTTGGGTTGGGACAGTTGTTGGTGAATATTAATTTCTGGTTTTCAGCACATTTCTGATGTATTGTTTGGCAATTGTATTGTATTGTATTGGCCTGGAGGTGAGCTCTTAAATCGATAGAACAGTGTTGGAAGTAGAAGCATGCTAAACGTGTTGAGGGAATAGAATGAGGGTGATTGAGTTGCAGGTGCAGTTTGTGGATTGGGGTGGAGATTAGAAGATGAGATGGACTCTAGAGGTCTGAGACCCTTTCTGTTAAGTGCAGACTTCTTTCATTGGTAGTTCCTGCTGGGTGTGATGTGGGATGGGGTGGTTGGGCATTTTGGAATTTTAATCAGTTAGAGGTTTACGTTTTAGAAAGGTCACCACAGTGGTAATGAGAAGTGTTTTTCAAACTTCGATGTTCCTCAGAATCAACTTGGAGTCTTGTTAAAATGAAGATGTTCATTCAGTAGGTCTGAGGTGGATACTACGAATTTGCATTTCCAGCAAGCCACCTGGGACTAATTCTGCTGCTGGTCTGGGGAGCACACTTTGAGTGACAAGGATACAGGCACTATAGGGTAACACAGTAAAGCTGCAAAGGGAAACAATTTAGAGAGTGCTTGCAATTTGTCCAAGATGGAATGCCTATGATAAACGAAAGCAACGGTGGGGTGGGGTGGGGTGCAGAGGAAGAAGAGAAGCAAGGGCATATGCAGAAGGGGGTATTCAGCACATGGTGACCAACCCTTCCGCCCTTTAAGGAAGAGTAAAATACCGGACTACTCACTGGAGTCTCCCGCACCTCCTCAGGGAGAGACGGTCGCAATACTTCACGTTGCTGGCTCACTTTTTCTACAATGAGCTCGTTTCTGCAGCAGTTCCTAAATGAGGATAAAAATCTCACTTAGACACTAATATGTCTTTAATGTATCCCTTTAACACTTGCTAATGTTTTAACTGGGCTCATCTCAGTTTTGGACTGTCTGCCGGCAGTAGAAGCTATAGTTAGAAATACTTGTCATGTGTGAATATTTGATACTGAGAATTCTGAAAACAAAATCTATAATGCTCACCACACATTCATTAAACGGGTGGGTGTTAAACAGCTGCTCTGCTTAGAGTTTCGTGTTTGCAGATGTGACCAATGCCGCCCGAGGGGGTGGAAGGCTGGGGGCGGTCCCTGGCAGGGTGGGTCGGGCTGCCGTCTGCATATGAATAGTCTACAGCGTCTCCCTGGGTTTTGTTCTGACTACTATGCTGCTCTATCCCTTGGTGCCCCTCTGGATTTTTTTTTTTGTGGCCATCCATGTCTAAAGCAATCGTTCTAGGGTGTCTATAGATGCATGAAGAAAATCCTCACGTTTGGGATCACTAAAGTAAAATTTCTGAAAGCCATGTCAATCTTCTTTCAACAAAGCAAATTAAAGGTAAGATTACCAACCTGTAGATACGAGAACAAAACATTCTAGGTGTAGGAAAGGCCCAATTGTTAACATTAATTTAAGAAACATCTACTTTTAGTCACTAAATAATTGTGATTTATAAGGTTACCTAACTTCAGACTAGCTCCAACAGCCATGCCAATCATCGTTTTTACTTTAAAGTCATAAGATAAAACATAGAGATACTTATTTCAGACTCACTTGAGTTTTTCTTCCATTTAACAAACTACCCAAAGTGGCATAATGTCTGTCTTCATTTCACACCATTTACATTTGGATTATATGGAATTTGGGTGAGGCATTAAGGTTTGATCCATTACCATTTCCTGCAGGTGCTGTGTATCCTTGGCAGACACGTGTTTAAATCTTTTGGTGCATCTCATTTCCAAGTAGTCTTATTATTAGAAGGCAAGTGAGTCAGAAAAGAGGCTTGACGGTGATTTTAAATGCACTAAATTCAGAAGTAATTAGAAATTCTACCTCTACCTCTCTCTCTCTCTCTCTCTCTCATACACACACACACACACACACACACACACACACACACACACACACACTTCTCTCTCCTTATTCCTGTCCCTCCGCCTCCCCCTCTTCTTCCTATCCCCATCTCTGTCTCTCCTGTTTTCTCTCCCATCTGGCTCTGAAGGAAGGGGCAAGGGGATATGGCTTCCAAGCTAGGTACCAAAACACTAGGGTATAATGGTCTAAGTGGTAAAAATCTCTTGTGACCTCTTCCTATCGGTTTATCCAGTTGCAAAATGGAGCTGGAAAATGGATGATTTATTCAATTACACATACACATCCATCCACACACACACATAATACATATTCAGAAATGCTGCTATTGTTTGGAGAACTGACAGGCTTTCTTTAGCTGGAATACCTTGCTGTTCGGAATAAGTTAAACTCAGCATTTAAATTTCAAACTCAAACTTTTTCTTATGTCCTTCAGCCACTTTGCATATTAAGTCCTGGGATATATCAAAAACTGCATGCCACCTCTAAGTAGAATATAAGATGGCTATTAGAGGCTCAGGTCTTAGTCCATTTAAGGATTTAATGATGTGTCAGAAACTGAAATTGACTTAAATTTGTGAGAGGGAATATATCAGGTAAAATCTATGAATAGGTCAGATTCAGAATCAGCCAGAGCTATAGTTTTCTCCTTCTTTATCTCTTCTATGCACATTGGTTTTGACTATTCCCCCCACACGGTCCCCTTGCTCTTTCTTTTCTTCTGTGCCTCACTTTGCCACAAGGGTGCCTACCAAGGGGCCTTCATGGCTAGTTGGCTTTCCCATTTAAAGTTACCCAGTCTCTTATCTCCCGAAGAATACTGGGTGGTTCCTCTGATTGATACATGATGAATTGATTGCTAGTGTCTCCATCAGCTATTTAAAGTGCAGTCTTAGGGAAAGGACTTGAATTCTTGATGCCTAAGTTGTTTTTTTGTTTTTTTTTGCCTATAGAAGTCATAGCCAAACTTGTCCCAGTCCACATTTTTTTTTAAAGATTTATTTATTTATTTATTTGACAGAGATAGAGACAGCCAGCGAGAGAGGGAACACAAGCAGGGGGAGTGGGAAAGGAAGAAGCAGGCTCCCAGCAGAGGAGCCTGATGTGGGGCTCAATCCCATAACGCCGGGATCACGCCCTGAGCCGAAGGCAGACGCTTAACCTCTGTGCCACCCAGGCGCCCCCCAGTCCACATTTTTCTACCTAATCAGCCAGTAGTTCTTTATTTGAAGCTGCTGGTGAGTTCAATTTTTTATTTGCTATACATTCTGCAACACACATTATATGTGTGTGTGTGTGTATATACACACAATCTCTTATACTTGATCATTTGCCTAGGTTACTTTATTTTCTATCACTGATTTTCATATACTCTTTAAGATCTTGAGTATTTCTCCCTTCCTCTTATATGAGCCTTATTCTGACACTCCCAGGGGAAGGAAAGTCTTGCCTTCTCCTATCCAAGTACTAACCAGGCCCGACCCTGCTTACCTTCCAAGATCAGATGAGATTGGGCATGTTCAGGGTGGTATGGCCGTAGGTAGATGAAAGTCTTGCCTTTTGAACAAGATATTGGCATAAATTTGACAGCCATTATATAATGCTTTATTCTGGAAGATGGAAATTCTTTAAAACAATAAAATTACTGTTTTATGTAAATTATGCCTACTCAGAAAAAGAAATTGGAATACATAAAAATGATTACTATAGCCTTTAAAACATCTGAAGCCCAATTATTTAAAAATAATAAGTTAACATTAAGATAATATTATAGATATGTTTCTATGCATATGTAATGGAAAAAATAAGATATAGATGAGGAGAGATTATAGATACATGCATATATGCATAAATAAGAGTTTACTAAAATTTAACAGTAATTATTAATTTTCTATTAACTGAGCATAAAGAAATAACAGTGGAACAGTACAAATTGCTAAAAATCACAATAAGTAATTCTGCACAAAATAAAGATATTAATTCCTCTAAATTCTTTCTAATTAAAAAAAAAGTTTACTAAACAATCCAGAACTTGTTATTTTTAAAGTTAATGGGGATGCCTGGATGGCTCAGTTGGTTAAGTGACTGCCCTTGACTCAGGTCATGATCCCAGGATCCTGGGATGGAGTCCCCCCTCAGGCTCCCTGCTCAGCGGGGAGCCTGCTTCTCCCTCTGCCTGTTCTGCCTGCTCTGCCTGCCCCCTCCCCTCCTTGGGCTCGCTCTCTCTCTGACAAATAAATAAATAAAATCTTTAAAAAAAGAAGTTAGTGTTTTGATTTTAGATTTTGTGGACTGCCAGGTATAAAAAAAGAGAAAGATTTGCTCCCACACTTTCTCCTACTTGCCCACTCTCACTTTTCAATTTTGTGTCTCAAAATTTAAATATACAGTGGTGTATATTTACTATGTTTGCGTATGTCTCTCTTTTTGCTTTCACACAAGAATCATTTTAAGCACAGAAGGATCACCTTCACAATGTCCTTCACCTTTATTTTACAATTTGATATTAGTTCTTTGAAGACTTCCCATATTACCATTAAAAAGTCATTTAGTTAAAGGCTTCATGGTTACTCTGTGTTCATAGTATTATTTATTTAAAAATCATTTCTTATTGGTGGACATACTCTCATAAAACAGTGTTGACTTTTCAGTTGCTCTAAGATGGTCCGAAATGGTACTCAATACTTCAGTATGTCTCTTAACCTTCTGATAGATACTCTTGTCTACAAGATTGATTATTTCCACGAGGTATGCTACACATAGACCTGCCAAATACACATGTTTGAGAAGGAATCACTGATATTTATCAAGAGCTTTGCCTCAGGATTACTCCTGTTTGATTCTGGCCAGAACAATAATTCATCATCTGATAATCTTCTTTTGTAAGGGTTACATTTTTCATGATATAGTGAAAATTTACAATGAATACTTTTCTCAAAAATCTTAACATATGATGGCTGATGAGATTTATTGGAAAGACTCTTTAGGATAAAACTGTTTTAGTCCTTTATTTTGCACTCAACCCTATTTGATAAGAGAGAAAAAAAGAGAAATGATAAATATAGGTATGTACCTTACAGTAGTGACTGAGCTGAATTCTTTATACATTTGTCTTTTATATATAAATATATAAGATATAAGATATATATTTGTACTTATATATTTATATATATAACATATGTTTTATATATATGTATTTATATATATCACATGCTTTATATATGTATTTATAAATACATATAAATAAATATAAATATTTTTATAAATCTATATGTATTTCTTATTTGTATTTTTGTCTGAACAATTATTTAAATATAAGAAATACTGACAGTCTGTTTACTTGGATATTTGCCCTGAAAAAAATTCAAATGTTACCAGTTTTTAAAAATTAAGCAAATGTGGGGCACCTGGGTGGCTCAGCCATTAAGCGTCTGCCTTCAGCTCAGGTCATGATCCCAGAGTCCTGGGATCAAGCCCTGCATCAGGCTCCCTGTTCCTGAAGAAGCCTGCTTCTCCCTCTCACACTCCCCTTGCTTATGTTCCCTCCCTCGCTGTCTCTCTCTGTCAAATAAATAAGTAAAATCTTAAAAAAAAAAAAAAAAGCAAATGAGCATCCCCTGCAAGTAAAACATGTTTTATATTTCTCTTAAATTTGAACTGTAAATTGATTAATTTTTTGAGTTTTTTCATTTTTTCATTTCAGTATTTTCTGAAGACAAGAGACATTGTGTCTCCACACACTGAAGATCTGCTCTAGCATTTGTAGACTGGCACCCTGCCCCCCCCCCCCCAGCCGGCTGACAGGAATCAGTTTAGAACAGGAAACTACCAATAACCCCTAGGCTCATGCTCAGTCCCTGGCCCAGGAACCTGCTTAATCGTGATTTGAGAATTTCACAAGAATGAGCTTTATTTTCCCGCAAATCACGAGGATAGGAAGGAAAACTACATAAAGATGACTTTTAAATTGGTGTTTCTAAGGACAGAGGCATCTCTACCCTGACTGGTAACTTGCCATGCTTGAGGAAACAGCTCAGCTGCAATGTAGCTTCCAGAAAAGAGTGAAATGAACATATTCTTAGGGCGCCTGGGTGGCGCAGTCCTTAAGCCTCTGCCTTTGGCTCAGGGCGTGATCCCGGCGTTCTGGGATCGAGCCCCAGTCACGCTCCTCTGCTGGGAGCCTGCTTCTTCCTCTCCCACTCCCCCTGCTTGTGTTCCCTCTCTCGCTGGCTGTCTCTCTCTGTCAAATAAATAAATAAAATCTTTTTAAAAAAAAAAAGAACATATTCTTAGGCAAGTGCTACAGATTATCAGTATTGCCCATTTAATCCCCTCCGGTACTTTAGAGAGTGAGACATGTTTCCTTTCACGTTTGGAGGCACACCTATATCTGTGTGCATTTCTGGTCTGGGGATTTTTAAAAGTAGGAAACATATTGGAGTACTGTGGACCAATAAAATGTCAAGGGGCTCTAGCATGGGGTGTTGCTTTAGAAGTTAAGGAAACTCCTATGTCACCTACCACTTTGCAGCTCTGTCTGATGAGCCAGATGACACTGGTGTTCGTGGGTCCCAAGGAAGGAGTAGAGAGAGTTAGAGAGACATCATTAGCTTTTAGAGAAATTAGTAGTGGGAATGGACTGAGTTATGTTTCTACTAAGTGAGGTATTGGAGGAGAGATAGGTACACAGATCGACAGAACAGGGCACAAAACCTAGAAATAGATCCACACAAATACGTTAGACTGAATTTTGACCAAGGTAAGCAATTCATTATTCCCAAATGGTGCACAGCAAATGGACATCCATAGGTATGTCTCAAACTAATCCTCATACTTTGCACACTGATTAACTCAAAATGGGCCATAAATTTATTTTTTATTTTTTTAAAGATTTTATGTATTTATTTGAGAGAGAGAGAGAAGAACAAGAGCGAGAGCAAGAGGGAGAGAGAGAGAGAGCATGAGCAGGGGTAAGGGGCAGAGGAGAGGGACAAGCAGACTCCCTCCTGAGCCCAGAACCCCATGTGGGACTCAATCCCAGGATAAGCGGTTAACTGACTGAGCCACCCAGGTGCCCCTGGATCATAAATTTAAATGTAAAATATGCAACTACAAAATTTTTAGGAAAAAATCTTCAGAATCTAGGGCTTAATGAAGAGGTCTTAGACTTGACAATAGAAGTGCAACTTATAAATGGAGAAATTGATAAATCAGACCTCATCAAAATTAAAAATTCTGCTCTGCCAAAAACACTGTTAAGAACAGGAAAGCCAAATTAGTGCCTGGGAGACAATAATTGCTAACCATGTGTCTTATAGAGGACTAGTATCTAGTATATGTAACGTCCTCTCAAAAGTCAGCAATTAAAAAAAAAAATGATTGGGGCACCTGGGTGCCTCAGTCAGTTGAGCGGCCATCTCTTGATTTTGAGGAAACAGCTCCATACTCAGAGCAGAGTCTGCTTGGGATACTCTCTCTCTCTCCCTCTGCCTCTCCCATACCCCATTCTTTCTGTCTCTCTCTCTCTCTCTCTCAAATAAATAAATCCTTTAAAAAGTGATCAAATTAGAAAATGGACAAAAGGCATAAAAAACTTTTCAATGAAGATGATATACAAACAGAAAACAAGTACATGAAAATATGTTCAACATCATTAGCTTTTAGGGAAATGTAAATTACAAGTGCAATGCGGTATCACTACATACCTATTTAAATGGCTAAAATTAAATTTAAAAATAGTGACAACATAAAATCTGGCAAGGGTTCAGAGTAGCTGGATCACTCATGTTATCGATGGAAAAATAAAATAATGCAGCCACTCAAAACCAGTTTTGTTTTGTTTTTTTAACTTTTTATTTTATTAAATTAAGCATCCAATTACCATAGAACTCAGCAATTCCACTACTGGGCATTTATCCCAGAGAAATGAAAACACATGTTTACCTGTACCCAAAAATTCATGACAACTTAATTCTTAATGGCAAATACTAAAGACATCCCAGTGTCCTTCAATGGTTCACTAGTACCTGCTACATCCATACCATCACTTAACGAAAAATAAAAATTACAAATAATTGAATCACACAACTTCCATGAATCTGAGGCGAGCTATGCTGAGTGATAAAAGCCACTCCCAAGGGCTTAGGTGCTGTCTGATTCCTTATACAAGAATCCTTTTTTTTTTAATTGAAAAATGACAGAGATTGAGAACAAATTAGTGGTAGTCAGTGAATCAAGATCAAGGGAGGTCAAAGTTGGGTGGAGGTAGGAAGGGTATGGTTGTGTTTACAACATGAGGGTCTTCATGGTGGCAGAGCTGTGATGTTGGGCACACCAATCTACACCTCTGATACAAATGCATAGAACTAAGCGCACACACACACACACACACACAGATGAGTATGCAAGTACATGTAAAACTGAGGAAACCTGAATTATGTCAATACCACTTCCTGGGTGTGGTATTGTACTATACATTTTCAAGTAGTTACCACTGGGAAACTGGGTAAAGGGTGCACAAGATCTCTGTTTTATTTCTTACAACTACATATCAACCTAAAATTATTCTAAAATAAGAAGTTCGAGGGGTGCCTAGGTAACTCAGTGGGTTGTGTCCCACTCCTGATATCAGCTCAGGTCATGTTCTCAGGGTCTTAAGATCAAGCCCCACATCGGGCTTCATGCTGCATGTGGAGCCTGCTTAAGAGTCTCTCTCTCTCTCTTCCTCTTCCTCTGCCCCTTCATGCTATCTGTCTCTCTCTCTCTCATAAAAAAATAGTTTTCATCATGTTGCACTCAGTTTCTAAATCACCAGTTCCCAAGCTCTTCCTATCAGGACCCTTTTACACTCTTATGAATAAATAAATTAATAAATAAATAAATATTTTAAAATGACATTTGATATAAAAAAAAAAGCATCTAGAAAGAAAGGAGCATTTACCTGCTACATAAGAGCCATTAAACTGAAAGCTCTTGGTCGTTAGGGTAATACCTCCAGAATTTCATGAAAAAATAACAGCCTAGAACCTTGAAAACTTGCATTTCAAGAAAATGTGTGAAATAATCCTTCACACAAACACATCCTTAGAGATTTTATCACACACCACACAATCAAAATTTGTAAAAGAATGCCTTTGCAGAGAAGCAAAATGATCCTAAGAATATATGGGTTGTAACACAGAATGACAATCGAGATTCTGAAAAATACATGAGTAAATTCAAATAAACATTCACTCAACAAGGAACAACAAAGATTGTGTATAATTTGTGGGTTTAGAATAAAAACTTCAGACAAAATATCATGTAAATTGAGAAAGTTAATCATCATTAAGGATTCTATGGTCCTTGTATTAATATGTTAAGAAAGATAAAACTAACCGTAGACTTTAAGTGTGAATGTTAAAATAGCTAGAAAAATATCTGAAGATAGAAAAAGTATAAATTCAAAAATATAAAGGAAAAAAGGAAAGATAAAAGAAAATATGAATCATTGTAAAAGAAGAAGAAAAACTGCACAAATGAAGCTCAAAAGATATTGGTAGAAATAAATCTAAATATATTATAAACCTCTGAATAAATATCTCATTAAAAAGAAAAAGTCTTGATGGCTTCAAAAAAGAATTAATCTATGTTTGTTTCGGTGATAATAAACTAAGATATAAGAACACAAAAATATTAACAGTAAAATTAAAGCATTACCAGGGTGTAACAGAAAATTCACATGATCTCAGAACATCATCCTACAGACGAGTTACTATTATGAAGGAAAATGTAAAAGGTATTGCTTTACCCGATGTAGAAGTCAGAAAGTTTCAAAGTTGAAACCCAGGAGAAAGGATGAGCTACAACACAACTGTGACAATGACTAAGCTACAGGTACACACACTGGGTAACCTCACAAATATGACACCAAGTGAAAAAAAAGAAAATTAAAAAAAAATTGCGGTACCATTTATATAAAATCCTAAAGTTTGCAAAGGTAAATATACTGTTTGGGGATGCATGTAAATGTGGTAAATCTAGTGAAACGAATGAAGGGCAGCTAGATAAAAAATGACTTTCTTCTGAGGAGTAGGATGTTAGGGGGAGGGGAACAGAGGGATAGGAGAACCTTAGAGACTAGCATAGTTTTATGTATTTAAGTTGTGTTGTGATTACAAGAGGATGTGCATTATTTTCACACTTTTGTGTGGATTCTCTGTGTACATTTATTAAATATCCAAATAGTTTAATAAAAGAGTATTAAGTAGGATGAAATAAAAGGAAAATAAATAAGACTAAGGATTAAATGCTGAAATGAGATTATGAGAATAATTGTAGGTAACTGAAACATTTTGAAACCTGGCCAAGTTGCCAATAGGTGAAACTCACCTGGAGGGGAAAAGGTACTTATAAAGAGTACAATAAAGGAGAGACAGATTTTCCCCATATATACTTCCGTGATGTACAGTGCCTCACTAAACCAATTACACTCATTTTCTAGAATCTCTTGCACAAAGCTTCCCTCATTACACAATCCACAGATGGCCCTCCTCCAGGTTAAGGTCAGAGCCCACTGCTTGTGAGAACCCACTGCTCCCTGGTGATCCTTTATCAGAGCAGATCCTGTGTTCTTTCCTAACTCCTATGCTGTTCTGTCTTCCATTCAATTTTGAGTTCTCTAGCAGCAGACATCCAAAGCAATGCACTCCACATTGTGGAAACTTCATAAATAATTATTAAATAATTAAATGAACAAATAAATGTATAAATAAATGATATAGTGAAGCAACTGTAGCTTCGTTTCCGATGATTCAGTAAACTATATTTAGTGAAGGGTTTTAAACTGTATTTGAAAAATTATCTAAACTAAGATCACTCTCTCTCTTTCTTTTTACAACTTTTCTCCAGAAAAAGCATTGATTAGGCCTCAAAGATAAGTGGTGTTTTTTTTGAGAGATAGATAATTAATATAGAAGACTGTACATGTGCACTTTATCTCAATAGTGCTTGCAATAATTTATTAAAGCATTTATGCCAGTGGAGGTCTCTTAATTATCCGCTGCAGGAGTTTCAAAATATCCATCTCTTGCTTAAGGCACAACAGTATGTCCTGATCTGCACTCACTTTGAACCAACTGCATTCCTCTAAATATTTAAGTTATAAAGCTGTCAGTAGGCATTACAACTGTATGAAAAAACTAAAGATTTCATTCACTTTTAGGTAAAGCAAGATTATGAAAAGAAAAATGAAGTGGGATTTCCCAGTACATTTTGGCAGATGGGAAGCAACAAGCTTCGTTTGCAGCTAATGAATAAGTAGATGTAAAAGTAAGCAGAGAAAGGGTGCACGCAACCGCTATGGAGAGAGCACAGATGGAGCAAACAGGTGGCGTGGACGCAGCAGGGGCTGATGATGAATGGGATACTAATGGTGGGAAAATATGACCAGATTCAGTGAGAGTCAGATGCATTTCAGCACAGGCTACTAAATTTCAGAGGGAAGAATCAGGAACCCATCTGTGGCATGACGGTTGATGCAGAAAAGGGGCCAGCACTTGAAAACAATGTGTGCTTCTGTCCTATTGAACAAAGAATTTGGGGTTAGCCACCCAGGATGGATAAATTATTTCTAAAATTTTATTGTGGGACTTGAATGGAAAATCTAGCTATCCAGTAGGAATTTTAAAAAGGTATTTGTATGCAGCTAAAGAAATGAATAGTTTCTATGGAGCGTAGTTGCATGAAGCGTAGGATAAAAAAAAGGCGGAAGTTCAAGGAAGCATGGCCATCTTTAACTTCATTGGAAGTAACCCTTGTTGTGTCACCAGAATCTTGATTCAGTCGCTGACACAATGAAATACTTCAGTGTGAAAATGTTTCAAACTCACAGTGCAACAAAAACACTAAGACCTTTCATATACCATGAAAACATAGTCCTTGAGATAGAAGTACAAAGAGAAAATTAAATATAATTTATATATAAATATTTCCTTCTACAAATGAATTTAAATAGAACTGTTTTAAGAATTTTGGGGCACCTGGGTGGCTCAGTCAGCTAAGCATCTGACTCTTGATATTGGCTCAGGTCATGATCTCAGGTTTGTGAAATCAAGCCCCGCATTGGGGTCCACACAGGGCGTGGAGCCTCCTTAAGAGTCTCCCTCTCCAGGGTGCCTGGGTGGCTCAGTCTGTTAAGCATCTGCCTTCGGCTCAGGTCATGATCCCAGGGCCCTGGGATCAAGCCCCGCATCAGGCTCCCTGCTTGACGGGGAGCCCGCTTCTCTCTGTCCCTCTGCCTCTGCTCCCCCTGCATGTGCTCTCTCTCTCCCTCTCAAATAAATAAATAAAATATTTTAAAAAAAAGAGTCTCCCTCTCTCTCCGCCCCCGCCCCCCTACCCCTGCTCTCTCTCTTAAAAAAAAAAAAAAAGAATTTTAGCCAGCAAAGTATTACTTAAGCTCTTAATTAAAAATCAGTTTTAAGAATTGATCTTATTTCAAATAATTTCATTTTAGCTTATACACTACATAATATGTATCACTTTTGAAAACCTGTAAGAAATTTGTCAAAGGTTTCAAAGATAGTAATTAAAACTTTGACTCACAACTCTTTTACATATTTCCCTCCTGTTGTATGAGAGTTGTGGAAAGAATCTTATGTTTTCATATATATTCTAAGTTCCTGTATATTGCTAAATACTGTGAATCTGGCCCAGGATGAGCACAGGAGGCCCAGGATGAGCACAGGAGAGTCACGAAGCTGTAGATGTGCCCTGTGTTCCCTCATGCTACATCCATAAAACGCCAAGTCAGGACTTCGGTTTATCAACCTGATATAACATGTCACCTGCACACTGGTTAGTGCCCCCATCACATCTTGGCATTGTACATCTGTAGTTAAATATATCAATGTTAACATAGTGTGTGGATATGGAAAAAAGTCATTTATTTGGGAAATGGATATGCAGTGTAAGAGTATCATCAGAGATCGAGCAAAGAAAAAGTATAGTAGGAATTGTAATTCTAGGTTTTTTATTTTAGAACTGTGATCTTTGACAAATAGTGAAGATTTTATTATATGCATTTTTTTTCTGCAGTATTTCTTTGGGAAATTCAAGAGTCAGAGATTATGGTCTATGAACAGAAATAAGAATAAATGTTTATAATAATTTTAAGAGTCAGTCTAATTTTTTTTCACCTCTGTCTTTCCTGTGATGAAGCAAAAAGGCTTAATCCATTATTTTTAAATCCGGTGTACACAAACTTCAAATGTTACACTCTTGGTGCTTAGCTCAGTTCTCTAGTAGGAACATGTGGAAAACATATAGTTTTAAATGAAATCATTTTCTATGCATAATAATTGATACATAAAAATCAGAAAGATTATCTTAGTATTTTAAAATGCCTTTTACTTCATATAAGCATTAATTTACATGTTTGGTCCTCATGAATGTGATTCTAGGGAAATGGCTTTGATTATTAAATGAATATACACACATCATTCCTGTTCCTGTCTAAAAGCAGTTTGTGATACATTGAGTGAGAGAAATACCAGTGATAATGTCGCAACGGCAAATGCGTACTGAAGGTGAACTCAAGTATTGGTAGTAGGAATGGTGGGAGAGATGTAAATTAGGTTTTTCAAAAGATTTGATATTTAAAAAGAAATGGAGCAAGGGAGCTGTTATGGGTTTAATTGCATCCCCTAAAAAGACAAGTTCAAGTCCTAACCCCTAGACCCTGTGACCTTATTTTGAAATAGGGTCTTTGCAGATACAGTCAAGTTAAAATGAGGTCACGCTGGAGTTAGGTGGTCCTTTAATCCAAAAGGACTGGCGTCCTTTAGGAAAAGGAGAAGAGACACAGAAACAGAGGGAAGAACCTGTGTGACTCCAGAGCCAGCATTTGGAGTTATGCAGCTGTCAGCCAGCAAATACTGAGCATGGCTGGTAATCACCGAAAACTAGGGAGGAGGCATGAAACAGATTTCCCCTCTGACTGCTCAAAAAAAGAGCCAAACCTGCCAACACCTTGATTTTGGACTTCTGGCCTCCCAAACCATAAAAGAATAAATTTCTGCTGTTTTAGCCAACCAGTTTTTGGTACTTTGTTATGGTAGCCCTAGGAAACGAATACAGGAGGGGTTGAGAAAGCCTCCAAAATTCCAAAACTGAGTTAAAGGGCAAATAGTAGCAAAATTCAATGGAAGCAATGAGGTTAGAAGAGGGAATTAGGCTAGTTTGAGATATGGCCTATGTTCTAAATTCATTTTTAGAAGTCTTAATGATTATTTTTATTCCAGTGGGATGTGAGAGTTGAAAACATTCACTTGGCCTTTTGTGGGGAATATCTCCTTTGGGTTCCAAATGGCACCTGGTATGTTTTTATGTCCTAGAACTTACTTATCAATCTAGGACTATATTCCTTTTTTTTTTTCATTGTATCGGGGGCCACTGATGATGAAGCCTTCTCACTTGAATTCTGAGCAAACAGCAGTGCTGGGGCTGAGTGAGTGGACAATAAAGGCCTAGAATGGATGGGAGAACAAAAGCTTCCCCAGGAATAAAACTTTCGGAATGATTAGTATGTGCATGTGCAGTAATTGGTATAGTCACATCCGACTCCCTGTGACCTGTGACTATGTTATGTCACCTCGAAAAGGGACTATGAAAGGAAATTTGTAGATGTCATTCAGATTTCACACTTTAAAACAGAGCAAGTTCACTATATTGTCAGGTAGGCTTAATCTAATGAATGGGGTCCTAAAAAGCAGAGAACTTTCTCCAGTTGGAAACAGAAGAGATGCAGCAGAGGAAGTTGGAGAGATTTGAAACATGAGAAAGGCTCGATATACTATTGCTGGGTAGAACAGGATCATGAGGACCCCAGGTAGCCTCTAGTTGAGGAGAAGCTTCCAGATGGCAGCTGGAGAAGGTATCAGCCATACAACCACAAGGGACTGAATTCTGCCAACACGTGAATCAGCTTCCTGATACTAGCCCAGGCTGAATGACACCTCGATTCCTGCTTCTAAGAGACTCAGCCAAGCCCATCTGTGCTCCTGACCTACAGACACTGAGGTAACACATTTGCGTTCTGTGAAGCCGCTTAATTTGTAGTAATCTGACATACCAGCAAAAGAAAACTACTATGTGGGAATTACTTAAATATTCCAGTGGATAAGAACCCCAAAGGATACAAAGCCAAACATGGGAGTTTGAGGAAAACAGGTGGCGTTTCAAAACCAGACTTGCTGGTTTCAAATTGCCCCCTCTGCCACTTAGCTCTCGGCTGTTGAACTGTTCATTTACTATAAATCTGTAAAGTGGACATTTTTCTACCTTACAAAGTACTTGAGAAGATAAAAGAATAAATGGGTTAATGTAATTAATAAGCTTAAAATAGTGCCTGACATATACTAAAGTAACACCCTAAATGTAAGGTATTTTCCTTGCTATTATTTTTATTTAGGGACATGGAAAAGAAACACATAGACTAGCATAATAAGCATCTAATATACGCTTATCAAAAAACAAACAAAACTAATATGCTAATGAATGAAACAAAGGAATGAGAAAAAACAATCATAAAGACATGGGGAAGTTCAGGATAACAAAGTCTAAGATGATAGTAAAGCGTATTAGAAACTCCAAGGGAGTTTAGTCCCTAAATTCATTGAGGGAGAATTTTCATCTGGTCCATTTATGTATCATCTGCAGTAACTTTCATGATTCCTTACTTGTCATAGGTAGTCAATAGATAGTTCATAAATGACAGAAGGAAAAATGAAGAAGTTTTGGATTTGGGGGCCAAAAGATCTGTGTGCTGACAGTTTCCATGTATTGATACACACAGGTCACTTTATGAGAAATCTTGGCAAAAAAAGGATGCTCAGAGACTCAAGGAGCCAGTGTTTTAGACATGGAGCCTTAGGAACACCGATAGGATCACCTGTGCTGAATGCCACAGGGCTGCAGCAGGAAAGGAACAAGATGTGGTCAAGTTTAGGTTGATATGAATTTATTAACACAGAGTATGTGGCTTTGGGTCTTTTTCCAAAGTACTCCACTGGAGTGGAAGTAGAGAGTGTGGAGAGTAAAAAGCATGAGATCACTGAGATGCAAAGTTAGGTCTTCATGGCTTAGTGATTGGGATTTTAAAAGAGAGAGAGAAAGAGAGAGGAAGCAAAAGATCAAAAGAGGCTGAAGAACTAAAGTTTGAAATAGACCAACCAGAGTTCAAGATGACTGCAAAGAATAGATTAAGGCAGTTTAAGGGGGTAGAAGATCAGGAAGACATGTAGCAAGACTTAATTTAATTTAATTTTAACTTAATTTTAAATTTTATATATGGCAACGTTTTTAATGATGGCAAGGTCCAAGACATAAATGATATAGATCTAGGACTACATATGAAAAGCATTTGTATCTGTTAATGACAAATACTTTATTAGGGAGCAGTGGTTAAGTCATATGTGCTAATCATAATGGGAGTAAGTAATCAATCCATGAGCTTAGTACTTAAATCTTAGGTGTGGTCTTATAGCCTCAAGACTGTCTGCTGGAAGGAAGAGGAGTTGTTGAACCTGGAAGTAAAACTAGAGATCAGAACTCAGCCATTTAAAAGTTATTTCCTGATGACTCCCCAGTGTGACAGCCATAGTGCTAGACAAGGGAGAGGTGAAAAAAGCCTGTTTCCTGATCTTGGAGCATTCTTCGATGGAGAGAAAAAATTATATTGCCCCCTCTTTTTCTCATTTGTAAGGAACAGAAAGTTGTGATTTCAGTTTGTAATTGAGAGGCGCACACCGGAGAGTGCTATCATCTGAAGGGAACCAGTCTACTGCCATAACACCCTGCACACGCCCCATCTTGTCTGAAGGGGGCCACATTTCAGTTGATAAGAGACTGACTATCAATAATGCTAATGATATACATCCACTTTGGAGAAACTTTTAGTAGAATTACTAAATTTAATTTAACATGCAACATCCCATGATACTTTCTATTCCAACTAAAATGGGTGCTTATATTTACACACACACACAAAAAGCAATAATATTCACTGCAGCTTTTAGCTTTATTCATAACAGCACCAAATTGGAAAGAACCAAAATGTTCCACCTACTTTCACATATACATTTTTTTCTGTATAGATTTTGCCTCATTCTGTATTCCCCTATTCTCTAACTTAAAATACCTATTAAAATTTTTAAACAAATAAAAATTGACATTTTATTCTAAGTGATTTCAATCAATGGCTTTTATAGTTAATAATACAATATGAAATGTCACTTGTAAATAAAATACACAAGTCTTTGAGAAGTGTTTTGAATCTCTCTTGTTGCTTTTGCACTTAGGGCATAAGTTAAATTCGGTATAAAGAGTAACTGAACATGTGCTCGAAGAAGTAAGGTCACAAGCGACAATGAAATAGGAAGCAGGTAGTCAGGGAAGAAGACTGCCTTGGGAGGAAGTAGAGGCAAAGTCTGTAGGAAAGTGAAGGTGCCCAGGAACTCTCCCGTCACTCAGAAAGGACTTGCACAAGCTGGATATATAACAAGAAGTGGATAAGAAATTGGGGGGCTCATCTGTCTATATTCCTGAGCACTAAGCAGCTCCATTAGCAGAAAATCGACCTTGGATATGACAACACATGGCAGTTTCCATAGATGGATTATATAAGAATGTCAAGTTGAGCAGATATGACTATTTTTGAAATCTGCTTTCTCTTAGAAAATTATGCATTATTTCTTCTCAATTTATTCTTTCTCCAATATAATCACTTTCCTTCATATTACTCTAGTATAGGTCCAAATTGTCCATTGTCACTTTTCACTTGTAAGTCTGAATTCTAGGCATAATTATTTTCTTCCTGTTTTGCATGATTTATAGGCCTCATTAAATATATTTTATATAATGTATAGAATACATTATATAAATATAAATATATGTAAATATATTTATATATATTCTCCTGTGTCAACAGTAAGTCAGTACAGTTTTTTCTCCAGTTAAGCCTTTTTTTTCCTTCAGGAGAGAACTAAAGTGTATGTTCAATTATACACAGAATGCTATGTTGAAATGAGTGTTAATATGTTTAATCTGAAGGTCCAGGGTCCAATCCCTTGGGCACGTAGTAGCAGATCTTGCCCACTAGATGTAAGCACTATGAGGGCATGATTTTTTTTCCCTTTTGCTTACTATTGCATCCCCAGCACCTAGGAAAGTTCCCAATACACAGTTGGTTCTCAATAATCTTTTTTTTTAAACACATTTGTGGATCAGAGGCTTATATTAATGCATAAAAAATGCCATGGGATGAAGCAGAGTTAAGGATCCTGTGAAAAGGATGGGAGTATCTGAGAAATGGACTCACCCTCCCACATCGGTGGGGATTCCATGGTGGGCTCAACCACTCTGCCTGTCAGGGAACAGGGCAGAGATACTGTGAGGGCTGGACCCTTTCTGTCCACAGATCACCTATCATTTTCATCAAAGGGTGGAAAACAGGAGGAGTGTTCTCAGACCCCCCGGGAGGACATGGAGCAGCCAGAATTTCCAGTGCGGCACAGGAAGTCAAGAGACTCCTTACTCTCCTCCACTGGCAGTGTGGAGTGAAAGCTCCATTTGTGTGCCCTTGCCTGGCTCAAAGCCTCTTCCCTTTCCTGTCAACTGAAAGGCAAAATGGTCTGAATTCTGACATTTTCCTCCAGCTGCCCATGTATTCCCTTTCCTACGACCATCACCATGCCCAAAAAAACTGTGAGGCCTGTTTCTTCCTTAGTTTTTACATTTGTAATTCCCACAGCTATTTAGTCTTGACAGAAGTTGATTCTTAACACAAGGATCTAGAACCCAGTAACAACATAGGTGTAAGTTCTCAGTCTCCTCGTGTGGAAATATTTTTCCAAGAGTTTCACATTTCCCCCTAAGCATGGGTGAATAGTGAAGAGGAAGGACAATTCAGACGGATCAATGGTCAGGAAGAGGCAAAGAGGAATCATGGTATGGAAGAAGGAAATGGAAGGGATGGAAACAGACCATTCCATACTATCTGACTGACTATGGCAAAGTCCTGGAATCCCAATATCTCAGTCACTTAGGACATTGCAGCCTTATTTCTCTTGTCTGTCACAGTGCACCATAGAAGGGTAGGGGGATTCTGCACCATCTGGATTCTCCAAAGCCTATGGACTCAGAATCCTCCCACTTCCTTTGAATCCAGCCAGAAGGGAAGGGAAGCGGAAGAGCTACGGAAGATTTTTCAGGTTTTATGTTCCATATATGTAAGTGTCACTCATACCCACCCACATCCCATTGACCAGAGCACAGTCACATGGTCTTAGCTGCAGGGCAGTGTGGGAAAGATAGCATATGGACCCAGAAAAAAGAAGATATGGGGTTGGTAAACCTAACATTTATCTGGCAAGTATCTGTCCTTCTAGTAGTTGGGTAGTGATTTCATTCTTTATCACACAGAAAATGCTCACTCATTACAAAGGGATACATCCCAAAGTCGAATGTAGATAGTCACTTTAGCTAGCTTTAAATCCAGGGTTTCCAAGTAATACACACTCCTTGCCATCATATCCAGCCATAGCTGGTGCTCTTGTGTTTGAATCATGACACAAACACTGTTTATATGGTGCCACCGAATTTCCATTTGGAATAAAAGAAGAATGAAAAGATGCGAAAGAAGAAAAAATCAGCAAAAACAGTCACAGGTCCACAGCTATCTCAGATCCCCAGGGCAGACATCACAACGATGTCCTGACTTGGAGCTGGGAAACTTCTTTGGTTCTGCCCTGGTTTTGCTTTACTTTCAGGTTCCTGTCCTCCTTGTTCATTCTCCTCCATAGCTGAGTGGAATATATCTTTGGTAAAACTGGAAGTCTTACATTTCCCTATGAATTTTGGATCAGTTTGTCAATTTCTGCAAATAGCAAGCTTGAATTTTTAGAGGGATGAAATTGAATCTGTAGATCAGTGTAGGAAGTATTACCATTTTAGGAATAGTAAATTTTCCAACGACTAATACAGAAGGTTTATGTATTTGTTGAGGTTTTTACATTTTATTTTAGCAATGTTTTGTATTTTTCAAGCGTAAAGTCTTGCATTTCTTTTGTGAGATTTATTCCTAAGTATTTTTTTAAGCTATTGTAAATATACTTGTCTCCCTAATTTCATTTTTGGATTGTTTGTTATTAGTGTATAGAAGAACAATTAATATAGTTTTATTTTCCAATCTGGATACTTTTCTTTTTCTTGCTTATTTCCCTCATCTGGAACCTCTAGATACAATGTACAACATAAATAGAAGTGGTTAGAGTAGATATCTTTGTCTGATATCTCCCCTGATTTTAGAGGGGAAGTTTTCAGTCTTTCATCGTTAAGTTTGACAGGTTTAAAGGGTTGTGGGTTTTTCATAGGTTGAGAAAGTGCCCCTCTATTCTTAGCTTGTTGAGTGGTTTTATCATGAAAAGTTAAGATTTTGTCAAATGTTTCTTCTGAATATAGTGAGATGTTCCTGTGGTTTGTTTTTTGTTACATGGGTTGAATATATTATATGATTGATTTTTGTACATGGAATCAGCCTTGCATTCCTGGAATAAATACTATTTGGTAATGGTATTTAATCTTTTTTATATGTTGCAGGATTCTGTATGTTGGCATTTTGAGGATTTTTGTATATGTATTCATAAGGGATTTTGGTCTGTAGCTTTTTCTTCTGATGTGTTTCATCTTGGTATTGGGTAATATTAGCCTCACAGAATGAGTCAGAAAATACTCTCTCTTCTACTGTTTGGAAGAGTTTATGAAAGATTTATCTTACTTAAATGTTGGTAGAATTTGCCAGTGAAGCTATCTGGTTCTGGATTTTTCTTTGTGCAAAGTTTCCCTCCCCCTACTTTAGTTTATTAATTAATATCTAATTAGTAGATTTTCCCCCAGTTTTATTGAGATATAATTGACATTTAACATTGTATAAGTTTAAGGTGTACAACATAATTATTTGGTGTATGTAAATATTGTGAAATGATCACTACGCTAAGTTTAGTTAATATCCATTACCTCACGTAGTTCTAAATTCTGTTCCTTATGAAGAGAAGTTTTAAGATCTACTCTCTTAACTTTCGTATCTACAATACGGTATTAAAAATACTACATTTTAGGGATGCCTGGGTGGCTTAGTAGTTTAAGCATCTGCCTTCGGCTCAGGTCATGATCCCAGGGTCCTGGGATTGAGTCCCACATGGGGCTCCTTGCTCAGCAGGGAGCCTGCTTCTCCCTCTGCCTGCTGCTCCCCCTGCTTGTGCTCTCTACATCTCTCTCTCTCTCTGACAAATAAATAAAATAAAAACTTTAAAAAAATATTTTAAATTAGTAGACTTTATAGAGCAATTTTAGGTTTGCTATTCAGGGGTGTTTGGATTACTAATTCAACCTCTTGTTATAGGTGTATTCAGATTTTCTATTTATTTGATATAGTTTTCAGTAATTTGTGTCTTCCTTGAAACTTGTCAGTTTCATTGGGTTATATAAATTGTTGACATACAGTTTCATAGTTTTACCTTATAATCTTTTCTTTTCCTGTTTGAAGAACAACCCTTCTTCTATTTCTCAAGTTATTTTAGTAAGCTGAGTCATTTTCTTTATTTCCTTAGTCTAACTTAATTTCTGTTAATTTTTTTATGTTTTCAAAAACCAATTATTATTTTCATTAATTTTATTTTCTGTTATATTTTTCTGCTCTAATTTTTTATTTATTTTTTATTTTTTATTTTTTTTTTAAGAGAGAGAGCATGTGTTTGCATGAGCGGGGGAAGAGCAACAGGAGAGGGAGAGAGAGAATCTTAAGCAAGCTCCAAGTCCAGCATGAACCCCAACATTGGGCTCAATCTCACAACCCTGAGATCATGACCTGAGCTGAAATTAAGAGTTGGATGCTTAACCTACTGAGCCACCTGGGCACCCTCTGCTCTAATTTTTATTGTTTTCTTGATTCTCCTTGCTTTGGGTTTAATTTGCTCTTTAATTTCTAGACACCTAAGATACAAAGTTAGATTACTAATTCAAGATTTATCTCTCTCTCTCTCTCTCTCTCTATATATATATATATAAAATATGTAAATTTCCCTCTAAGTACTGCTTTAGCTACATTTCAGAAGTTTTTGGTATGTTGTGTTTTTGTTTTGTCTGTGTTTATGTCTTCTAACTTTTTTGTGATTTCTTCTTTGGCTCATTGATTATTTAGGAGCGTGTTGTTTAGTTTGTACATATTTGCAAATTTCTCAAATTTCCTTCTTTAATTGATTTCTAATTTCACTTTATTATGATCAAAGAACATACTTTGATTTCAATCTTTTCACGTTTATTGAGGCTTGTCTTATGGGTTAATATATGGTCTATCATGCAGAGTGTTTTTTTGTGCACTTGAGAGAAATGTGTGTTCTGCTGTTTGTTGGAGTCTTATGTGTGTGTCTGTTATGTCCTGTTGGTCAATAGTGTTGTTCAAGTCTTCTATTCTATTGTTGATTTTCTGTCTAGTTGTTCTATCCCTTATCAGAAATGAGGTATTGAAGTCTCTACCTTTTGTTTATGAATTGTTTATTTCTCCCTCTAATTCCATCAATGTCTGTTTCATGGGTTGTAGGATCTTGGTTTTAGATTTGTCTATGTTTATAATTGCTATATCTTCTTGATGTTTTGACTCTTTTATAATAAAGTGTCCTTCTTGGTCTCTGGTAACAAATTTTTGTCTTAAATCCTTTTTCATCTGATGTTAGGATAGTCAAAACAGCTCTCTTTTGTTTCTGTTTGCATGGCATTTTATTTTCCACTCTTGCACTTTCAATTTGTTTGTGTATTTGAATCTAATATGTATCTCTTGCTGTTAGCACAAATCAGATCATATTATTTTATCCATATTTTCAATATCTGCCTTTTTTTGGAGTATTTATCCAATTCCCGTTAATGTAATTCCTGATTAGTAGAATTATATCTGTGATTTTGCCACTCTTTTCTGCATGCCATTTCAGTCCTTATTCTAATGGGCATCAGAGCACAGTGTCAAGGAACTCCGTGTTTGTGAGGGGAGGGGAGGACTCAGAACAACTCTAGCTTTTCTGATGATGCCATGTCTGTATCTCACAGATTTGCTAAGTGTTTTCTAAATCAAATGGAGACATTGTTATTTAACATTTTGTCTTATCAAAATGTACTCTTTTGGCATTTTTTATTAATTCAAGACCAAAATGTATTTAGCTGACCAGCAGGAGTGGTAATTAGAATTTATCAAAATTTGGATACTGAACAATTCTGATGTTTCATGTAGAGATTTGGTATATATTTGGGCCTATCGTGGAATCTAATACATAATAAAAACATACTGTTTTTCCTGTGAATAGTCGAACCTCTTCATGCACATATGATGTTTTTCATTGAACAACAAAAGCAATAACAAATACTTGTTGAAAGTGCCCAGAAATTCTTCAATACAATGAGCTGCTGAATAAAAGGGACAGCGCTCCCATTAGTACTTCACTGTATGTCCAGGGTTTGTCCTCTCAACAAGAGCTTGTTCAAGGCTGTGATCAGCTGTGTTCATGTAGAGAGTCCCCTCTCTGCAAAGAGACCCTCATAGCATCACTTATACCACTTTTGAAATATCCTAGCTGTAAATCCTAGGCGTCTGTATGTGTGATTAATCACCCTTCACCCAGGGCAAAGGACGAACTATAAGACAATTTGAAGAGGATTTCCCTGACTATGTGCTCACAAAAACAGAATATTTAATTAAAATTTTGATCTTCCCAAGTTATATGATTTTGGAAGAAATCAAATAAGTTAACCTAACTTCAAGGTCAGAATGCTTATGATTTTTTTTTTTTTTTTTGGAGCTGTAGAATCATAGCGAAAGAGAACTCACCAAATCAAAGCAGAAGTAGAAGCATTAACACTCCCTGTTATTTTTTCCTTCCCATGTTTAAATAACTATAATAATCTTACAGCCCCCCATGTACTTCCGATTTATTCAGTATAGTACTTGGGAAGCTACTGGAATTTTCAAAATCTTTGGTTTACAATCATACTTTTAAGCAATTTAAGCTTTGTACACATTTTGTATTTTTAAAAACCTTTGTATCCAAAATACTTTGTTGTCTGTGGGCAGCCTTGTTTTGAAGTCTAAGGCTGCCTCTAACGCGTTCCTATAATCTGTTGTCTGTTGACTCAAATCCAAACCCGCTGCTCTGCTCTGCATGTCCCTTCAACTTGATGTAATGCTGTTTATCATTATTCTTTGATGCTGAGTCTCTAGCTTTGTATTCTTTTCATGTAGCTGAGCATATGTTTCTTTTCTTTAACACAGAGACAATATCTTTGTGACTCTCTCAGAAACAGCCTTTGTTTCAAGGAAAGGTTGTTTCCCTGATGTTTAGATTAGGGCAAAGAAAGTGAGCGCACAGTGTTTATATTCTACCGCCATTGCTGAGAACATTACATATTATACCCCTGGAATAAAATGTTTGATCACTTTCATTTGCAAACAAAAATGAAAACAAAAACAATACAAAACAAAAATACAACCCTAATGTTATTATTGTTAATTACTATTTGTATCTTATTTAACTTTTCAAAACTATATGATGAATTCTTAAATTTGTTATGTCCACTAAGACATTTATTTAACTCTTGTTTTTCTATATCTTGTCTTTAAAATATTATTATACTTAATATATAAGGTCCCTTAATCCCGTATTAGTTGATAAATAATATTTTAATATGATTAAAACAGTGAAATACAAGCTGGAAAGCATGTTAATCCTACTGTAATATTCTTACACCTACATTTTCTAGCAACAATGAAGTTCTTAAGCTTCTTGGAGATAAAAATGTTCCCCATATGAAAAATAGCATTTGGAGAATAAAACATTTTATTGAAATTATCTACGTAGAACAATTTGCTATGTATGCCAATAAATCGCACACAGTTTGGACAACCTCATTATACTCTAAATCAGTGTCTGGGAATGTCTTTCAAATGGAAGCTTTAAATGCAAATATTGCCACACTTTACTTAAATCATGTTCCGAGCTTTCTTATCTCTTAAACTCTACCAGAAACTTGTTTGTCATAATTATTTACATGACATAAACTTTATTAGGCTTTTGAAGCTTCATAGTTGGGTCTCTGACCTTGAGAAGATATAGCAACAATGGTCCATAAAGTCTTTTCCACCTCTAACCTCTTTGATTTCATGTACTTCATTACAAATGTTCGTTTTTCCTCTCCTGTGTCAAGTTTCATCTCCATACAATTTCAGTATACGGTATCTAGATCAGAATAAAGTATGGATACCATGATGGAATGTAAAACAAATGTATTATGAATATTTCAAAATCTATATGACTTAGGTAGTTTTGTTTAAATCAAATATATTTCTTTTTTTTTTAAGATTTTATTTATTTATTTATTTGACAGAGAGAGATAGCGAGAGAGGGAACACAAGCAAGGGGAGTGTGAAAGGGAGAAGCAGGCTTCCCGCCGAGCAGGGAGCATGATGCGGGGCTCAATCCTGGGACTCTGGGATCATGACCTGAGCTGAAGGCAGATGCTTAATGGCTGAGCCACCCAGGCGCCCCAAATCAAATATGTTTCTTAAACAATTATTAGGTATTTGAACTTTATTAAGAAAGGTATTTAGTGGCTTATATACTTTTTAATTCTTCTGATAATGGCTGGCTAGGGGAATTTAGGCAGTGCTTAAATGTGCCAAAACAAGAATGGGAAAAATAACCAGTCAGTCTGAATCATGTTAGGATGTTATTGTACATAATTCATTCTTTGACTTAAATATCTTATTTCCATAGTGCTGATCAGATAAATTAGATTGGATTTTCTCTTTCTTTCTTTCTTTCTTTCTTTCTTTCTTTCTTTCTTTCTTTCTTTCTTTTTTTAAGATTTTATTTATTTGACAGAGAGAGAGAACATGCACACAAGCAGGCGTAGAGGCAGGCAGAGGGAGAAGAAGAAGCAGACTCCCACTGAGCAGTGAGCCCCATGTGGGGCTCGATCCCAGGATCCTGGGATCCTGCCTTGACCTGAGTCTGAGTCAAAGGCAGACACTTAACCAACTGAACCATCTAGGCGTCCCTAGATTGGACTTTCTGTTTGTTAGTTGACTATAAGTTGTCAACTATGCACTTTCTTATATTTCTCTTGCATATGTAAAGCTGTATTTTATTTAAAGAATTATGACTGTTCACCTAGATGCTATGCCCTGTCTTTTCCATCTGATTATTCCATCTAATGACACCAATATGCCTTTCGAAGCTTATTCACTAGTGATCCGAATCCTCTACAGTGATCTCTTTCTGAGTGACCCTTGAAATATGAATAGTGGGGTACCCACTAGAATGCCCAGCATTCTGTACAGAAGCTTTTTATTTTGATGTAGTCCCAATAATTTATTTTTGCTTTTGTTTCTCTTGCCTCAGGAGACAGATATAGAAGGAAGTTGCTATGACCAGTGTTAAAGAGATTACTGACTGTTCTTTAGGATTTTTATGGTTTCAGGTCTCACATTTAGGCCTCTAATCCATTTTTAATTTATTTTTGTGTATGGTTTAAGAAAATGGTTCAGTTTCATTCTTTTGCATGTTGCTGTCCCGTTTTCCCAACACCATTTGTTGAAGAGACTGTCCTTTTCCTACTGGATATGCTATTCTGCTTTGTTGAAGATTAGTTGACCATATAGTTGTGGGATTATTTCTGGGTTTTCTATTTTGCTCTATTGATCTGTTTTTGTGCCAGTTTTGATCACTACAGCTTTGCAAAATAACTTGGAAGTCCAGAATTGTGATGCCTCCAGCTTTGCTTTGCTTTTTCAAGGTTGCTTTGGCTATTCAGAGTCCTTTGTGGTTCCATACAAATTTTAGGATTATTTGTTCTAGCTCTGTGAAAAATGCTGTTGGCATTTTGATAGAGACTGTATTAAATGTGTAGATTGCTTTAGGTAGAATAGACATTTTAACAATATTTGCTCTTCAAATTCATGAGCATGGAATGTTTTCCATTTCTTTGTGTCATTTTTAATTTCTTTCATCAGTGTTTTATAGTTTTCAGAGTACAGGTCTTTCAAATTTTTGGTTAGTTTTATTCCTAGGTATCTTGTTTTTGGTGCTGTTGTTAATGGGATATTTTTCTTAATTTCTCTTTCTGCTGCTTCATTATTGATATATAGAAATGCAATAGATTTCTGTATGTTGATTTTGTATCCTGGGAATTTAAATTTTGTATCAGTTCTAGCAATATTTTAGTGGCATCTTTTGGGTTTACTATACACATTATCTGACATCTATAAATAATGAAAGTCCTTTTTTGACTGGTGAATGGATAAAGTGTGTGTGTGTGTGTGTGTGTGTGTGTGTGTAATGAAATATTACTCAGCCATAAAAAAGAATGAAATCTTGCTATTGCAATGACATGGGTGGAGCTAGAGAGTATTATGCTAAGTGAAAAAAGTCAAAGAAAGACGAATACCATCTGATTTCACTCATGTGTGGAATTTAAGGTACGAAACAAATGACCAGAGGGGTAAAAAAAAACACAGGCAAACCACGAAACAAATTCATAATATAGAGAATTGATTGTCACCACAGGGGAGGTGAGTGGGGAAATGGATTAAATTGGTGGTAGGGATTAAGGAGGGCCCTTGTGGTGATGCGCACAGGGTGTTCTATGGGAGTGTTGAATCACTATATTGTACACCTGAAACTAATATTACACTGTATGTTAACTAACTGGAATTTAAATAAAAACTTAAACAAAATTGAAAAATATTCTTTTTATCTTAAATTAGAAATGGACAATTAATAGGGATATCTTTTTTACTGTTTATTCACAGGAGATAATTGATCCTTTTACTGGAAATTTTCATGTAATTGTATTTATAATTTTGATATAACATTTTTAGAGTAGACTTTTGAAGAGAACAATGCAGTAGATATGTATAGCATTTCACTGATGCAATATAATCACTATACTTTATCATCTGAAATGAGTGTAGGTACTATTTCTGGAGTCTTAAGTACTGACCTTTCACAAAGACAGCTAGTAAATGATTTTTAATATCTTGCAATTGGATTAAGGAAAATAGTTCACTTATCTTTGTAGGTGAATTCTTTTCTTTCAAAATTGAAGTGTTTAACATAATTCCTTAATATCTCTAGGAGATATCCTTTATACTTAAATTTGCCATTTTCTACAAATCTTAACACACTGTTTTGAGGAATGTGAATATGAGTATGATTTGGATATGAAGCATAATTCAAAGACTCAACTATCTGAAGGATACCCTGCTCTGTGGTATTATTAGTGATCCAAATTCGTATGGAAGATTATGTATAGTTCTAAAACTGAGAATAAATATAGCTGCTCAATCCTATAAATGCATTTCGGTACTTACCTTTCATGAGGTCCTGAGGCTTTTGATACTTGAATATTTGCCCCTTCTTTAAACATGTTCTTTGCCCTATTTTTTTCTCAGTCTCTCTTGAAAGTGCCAAGTATTTCATAAATTTCTTAAAGTCTCCATACCTAGGATTATTCTTTTTTCATTGTACCTTATTCTTAACAGTACTATCAATGATCAAATGACTCTCTGTGTTCTAATAATTCAGGTATCTATATCACTAATACTCGTTATAGTTAATGTGTATATCAAACTTAATATGTGCTGGGTTCTGTTTTAAGTGCTTTATATCTCTTAAATCATTTAATTGTCCTAACACTATGAGGTGATCATTCTTATTATCCCCATTCTAAGTGTGATGATTCTGAATCACAGAGAGGTTATATAAATTGCATTATGGATTGTTGGTGCCAGGATATGAATTCAGGAACCAAATTCATGATCTTTGCCTTAAAACTGAACTTCCCCTCAAAGCCATTCTTCTTTCCTGAGCTCCAAATCTGTGTATTTAATTATTAGAAAATCTACTCTCCAGTATCTATCTGAAGGAACATGTCGATATATTCTCCCCCTTCTCCCTACCAAAAAATGCAAACACAGGGGTGCCTGGGTGGCGCAGTCATTAAGCATCTGCCTTCGGCTCAGGGCGTGATCCCAGCATTCTGGGATCGAGCCCCACATCAGGCTCCTCCAGTAGGAGCCTGCTTTTTCCTCTTCCACTCCCCCTGCTTGTGTTCCCTCTCTCGCTGGCTGTGTCTCTATGTCAAATTAATAAATAAAATCTTAAAAAAATGCAAACATAATTTAGTCCTTCCTTAGTTGTTAATTAGTGCAAGAGAGTCATAGTCTTATTCTTAGCCTTTCCATTTTTTCTCTGTTCTAACAAGATTTACCAAGACAAACTCCTAGGAACTTCTCAAATCAGTCATCTTTATTTTATTTTATTAAATTGTCAGAAATATCTCCAGATAAACTGGATATTTCTCTTTGATTTGGGGGAATGTTTTTATTTGAGTTTTATTTTTTATTTGAATTTTTTTATTATTTCTATTTTTTATCTGAATTTTATTCGATTCACAAAGTTCTTTTCCTATGACTATTTCTTTTACATTTTTTATGCAATTGATTTTATCAATCTTTTATGGCCTTTGGATTTTCTATAATACTTAGCTTTTTCTATCCAATGGTAATAAAATCTGTTTTAAAAGGCCCCCAGACTTCCTCTAGTACTTTTATAGTTCAGTTATTTTATGTTTGAATTAAACATGTTTAAATTCTGTGTTTACTGAAATCAGGTTGTATCTTTCCTTGAACACCCTATACAGTGTAGCCCCTCCACACACAGGTCTTTTACTTCCTTGTACTGTTGCAGGTTAGATTCCCCAGAAAGCAAAGGCTTAGGTGAAGATTTGGGTGAACAGGAAAGGAAGAGGTAAAGAAGGACTGGGCGGAGAGAGAGGCCAAGCTTGACGAAGTCTTAAAAGAAGCCTCAGTCCATCCAGTGGGGAGATTTGAAGATGAGTTAACACTTCAGAGATCACCTCATTTCAGGTGAGAGGTCCAGGCTTTTATACCAGCATCAGGCTGTGAGACATAGCTTGGAAGAATCTCCTTAGCTCAGTCAATCCCAAAAGGGGTTGAAGGCTGAGAGCTTTTTGCTTACATCACAGCCAGCAAATCCATTTTCATTCCTGAAATGACATTTGGACAACACATTTCAGCATCCCTCATGGTTCATCCCCAGGGCTGCCCAGGCCACTTTTTGTATAAGTTCAGAGAGTAGCTTCTCGGGATCCGGTGAGCCTTTCTTTCTGGAGGAGACTTTAAAAAGTCAGTGGGACTAACTAATGCTCTTACTGCTGCCCTAGTCTGGGGCACATGACTGATATTTATCATCTTCCTCCTTTTTCTATCAAGTCTAGATATTCTCCATCCATAACTGCCATTTCTGCTGATCTCATTTGCTTACCTGGAGGTGTGACCCATATTCTCATCCTTGAGAGTTCTGGGTCCTTGGCCACCATGTCTCTCTAGGTCAGAGAAGCTTTTCTTTTATTATCAAAATTGGACAAAGAACTGGTATCCAGTGGTACCCAAGTGAATTCCTTTTTGCAAAATATATTCTTCCTTTCCCCTTGGTTTTAACAGCATCTCTACTTCTTTCTTAATGAAGACTGGGGTCAATTACCTCTTCCAGTATAGTGACCCCTCTTCTTACCTGTAATTCCCTAGCCTCAAGATCCTGAAGTGCTCAGGGAGCATTTCAGTGGAAGTCTTGATGTGTTTCATAACAGAAGTATTTCCTTTTTAGAAATTATCGCATTATCCCACAGAGCACAGAAGTTGGGATGAGAGGAAGTCCAAATTCTCTACTCACTTCACTGCCAGTGATAGTAAATTAGGCTTCTCCTGCTTTTATTCTTGCTTCCCAGTTCCAAGGTCAACTTTGATCCTTTTCAAGGGCCCTCAGACCCCTTGAGTATCCTTGTTTCTCCAGTGTACAGTTAATTAAGAAAATGTCCAAAGATCTGTTTGAAGAAGATCTGGGGAAATCATTACCATATACATTTGATATAGTATTACAGGTTTCCTCTTCCTGGACCTACTTTATTCTTCAGCGAGCAGTTCTTATTTTGAAAATTGGATCAGGTCTGGAAACTGAAGAGGGGATTGCAATTGCTCTGTTGGGCCAACTGCTCTCGTCTATCTGACCATGCATCCTCATGTTCTTTTGATAGTAAGGGTTGAATAGTACGCATTTGGCTTCCCATCACTGTTGTCCCAAAAGATACTATGTCCTGTTGTTACCTCCACAACAGTCTAGGGGTCAGAAACCACCGGCAACTCCTTATGTGGCCACACATTAGGTAATTGTGTGTAAAGATTTCCTGATATTCAAGGTTCACACCTGACCTCTACTGCTTGGGGGAGCCTGTCATCCCCAGTGCTATCAGCTGTAAACAACATTCCCTATCATCAGTCCTAGCTAACAGAGCAGAACTGTCCTTTCTGCAGCACATTCCTTATATCTTTGATGAATATTTGATGTTCTTTGGCCTTCTGTTCTATATTTGTTTTAATATGCCCACTTCTCTCAGCCTTTAACCTTATTGCTCACAACCTGGCATGGCAACTCTTACATTTCTACATCAGTTAGTGTGGACTATCATTTTCCATGCTTTAGGAATTATCCTATGATGTGCTTACAGAATCCCCTGTGTTTCTTGTCTGTTTGTTAAATCATGTCCTGAGAGAGCAAAACAGAATGATAAACTCTCCCTTACATTTTTATATTCTTGTCTTCTTGATCACATACTCCCTGATATTATTTTCCCTTATTTAAAATCCTTCACTGACTCCCTGCAACTTTTAGTATAAAATCTCTGTATCATTCTAGGCCTTCAGCACTATGACTTTCCATCCTTATTTATCACCACATTACCCATTTCCTTCAACTGTCCCAGACATGCAACCTGTAGCTTACAATTTCCAGTTCTCCAAATACATCCTGGCTGCGTGTACCTCTTTGTGTGCATATTATTTTTTATATTCTGTTTAAAGATACAAGTTACCATCTTATTTTGACTCACACTCAGACTTAAGTCAAAGCGTTTATCACTTTCTGCTGAAAATCTTTCACTTTCTGGACCATGTTCTCATTTGGCCAGTATGATCCCAAACCACCCTTTCACAAAATTGTCACCATTTTCTGAATCTGTTCTTAACCAGTGTTTTGCAAACATTGGTCTACATACTAGTTAGTAAGAAACTATGTTAAAGTTATTCTTCTTCTAAAGATAAATGCAAAAATAAAGGCAACCTAAGGAGGTTTCCGTAAAGCCACATTGGAGGTATAATTCATATCACATTCTTATCCTAAATCATCCTAAATATTTGTTGTTGTTGTTGTTGTTAAAATATTCTTTACTTTATAAAATGGTGATGATGATGATGAATGCACTTTTTTCCCTTCCTTCCTACCTTCCTTCCTTCCAAAGCCCCAATATGACATAATAAAAAAGTAACAATATTTATTTGCTTTTTAAAGTAACAATATTTAGATCCCCATTTTTAAGTCTTGTGTTGCTCTAAACTCTTAATTGAGATAAAAAAAAATTGTCACTATTTCCCTGGCACCTTGATCAGTGTCAAAAAACATAGAGTAGGTGCAAATATATTTTGGTTAAATGAGAGTACATCCTCAGATACATCAAGGCAAGTATAATCTTAGAAATTTCCAGACAAGGGAATGAAATGGATACAGATAGTGCTAACTCCCGATGCAGAGAATACTCCTGGCTTGTGGACTAAGAAGGTTCGTGTGTCTGAGTATTTTAATTACCCCCCAGTGGCTTCTCCAGTGCCTCCAAAAGTCATGTTCACTGTTTTTAGAACAGTATATTCTGTGCTGTACAGCTAGTGATCTGCACACAAACTACTGAATTAGATGAACATTTTTTACTTTAATCCAGCACATAATTAAGCCCCACCTCAAAACCATAAGAAAGAGTAATAATTACAGAAAAGGGGCATTAGACTGTTTTGGATCTAACATGCCAGTTCAAACTCAACAGCAAATTATAAGAGCAATAAATTGTGACCTTTTGGTAGCACCTGTAAGGTAGTACTTAGAGACTGCTCTCTAATTGTTTCACTTATTGGCAATCGGTTGAGAAACATCCAGCACAGAGCAGATAAAGTGACTGAATTGCCTTTTGTCCTGAATAGCTATTTTTGTGCTGGATTTGACTCCGCCTATAGGTGTCTGTTTGTATTTCCATAAAACTAGGAGATGGAATGTTCTGGGAAAATACAGAAAAATTGTGCAGATGCCATAAATCACATAATAGAGTGAACTCATTACCTATCCTCCATCCCACTGAAGCAAGGTGTAAATTCAATTTTAAGGAAGGCTAACACTTTTATTCTATTTTAAAGCAATTTCTTACCTGGCAGATAGGTAACTCTTCACGTACATTCCTTGAAGTGCAAATTAATTTCTGGTTCGGATAGTAACTCATCTTTGTGTAGGGAAATTGTAACAGTAAGGGCTGGTCTCAGGAAGGCAATTGAGTTGAACATAGATATACCAGATTCCAGAAATGTTTGCATTATTTAGAAATTTACCTCTACTTCTAGATTATTCTCCAAGAGGTGATCATATTTTATTTATACATTGCAATCTATACATTTATTTATTTGTGGGTATCAACAGAGCAGAAATATATAGACATTTTATGTTCTACTCTAATTGTGAATTCCACTGGCTAATGCAATTCTGAATTAAGCAAGATATCTATCATTTATAGTGCAAAAAATATTTGCCCCATTTGTACTTTTTGATATAATCAGCTGCGGACAAAATGTATTCAAATACTTATTCTTCATTTTGAGTGAACTTATTGCATATAATTTTAGTTATATATTTTTTCAGGATAATTTCCAATAAGACATCACTCCCTTTATTTTGAAGTGGGAGGATTTTTGTTGGAGGAGGTCACTTTCTGGAGTGAGTATTTTCAAGTAGATGATGTTATATATTGTGAGATGAAAAACAAAATATGCTTCATGTCTTGAAAATTTTGAGTTATGGAGTATCAATGCAATATTTTGTCTGTTGTAGAAAGGCCAAAAGTGAAAAATCAGATTATTTCAAAATTTTGAATATAATGGAGAAGAAAAAATAGTTTGCAATGGAATCAAGCCTGTATTAAAATGCCTGGTGCCAAGTAGACATAGTCACTGTATTAACTCTTCTTAGGAACATGTCTGGTTTCATAAAGAATTATCAGTGCAAAATGAATATTGACTTTTAGAAAACCTCTTTATTTCAAATTGGGTAAAATGTATCTATCTTATTATGTGAGAGATATATTTGTTATGAATACATTTTATTTTATTTTATTTTTTCCATTAATTAGACTTCATTTTATGTTTTTCTTTTTTCCTTTTTTTAATAATAATTTTTTATTATGTTATTTTCGTCACCATACAGTACATCCTTAGTTTTTGATGTAGTATTGCATGATTCATTATTTGCGTATAACACCCAGTGCTCCATGCAATATGTGCCCTCCTTAATAACCATCACCGGTCTATCCCAATCCCCCACCTCCCTCCCCTATGAAGCCCTCAGTTTGTTTCCCAGAGTCCATAGTCCCTCGTGGTTCATTACCTCTTCTGTTTACCCCCCGTTCATTCTCCCCTTCCTTTTCCTGCCAATCTTCCTGCTATTTCTTATGTTCCATAAATGAGTGAAACCATATGATAATTGTCTTTCTCTGCTTGAATACATTTTAAATTGATAAATGTCTCACCTGCTTAAAAACTTTAATTTTCCCATTACCCTTAGAATAAAAGTTTAATTCCTGAACAGTGCTCACATGGTCTAATCTCACATACACTCCTATCCCACTATCATCCCAACACTGCATACTCAGTGGTCACTGCTCCAGCCACTTGTCTTCTTGTGTGCTCAGGGATGTTCAAAGCTCAATGTCACTGCCTCAGAGAGATTCTCCTGAAACCCACTAATTCAATTATTTTCTTCTCTTCTTCTCTCAAAATAGTCTATTCTTCATAGAACTTGCTATAACTTGCGCTGATGGTTTATACATTTATTTGTGTATAATGTCTCTCTCCTCCATTAACTCTCTTTATCATAATGAAAAGGATCATACCCATTGGGTTTTTTTTTTTTTACCAAAAACACAAAAATCACGCATGGTAGTTACTCCTTAAATATTTATTGAATAAAAATTAAAATGTTACCATACTGTCATAAATAAAATATGATAAAATAACAAAATCTTTATTTTCTTAATTTTCAGTTTTCAGTTTTAGCACACAGAGTGCCCTGCACTCTCCCCAAATGTTTCACTGAACTTTCATCAATATGTAAAATTTAGTTCTGTAACAATGGATTATAAATTTTATTACGGCAGGATCTTTAAAAGAGAACAGTACAGTTTTAACCTATAATGATGTACTGCCTTCTGTGAATAAATGGTATTAAGACACCTCTAAGAAAGAACATCATCACCAGAACATAGATGAATTGTGCCTTGTCAACCTGTGAGAGCATAACAGGGGAGTAAATAGATCTACTCAAATACTCACAAAAAGTGAGTAATTAATAGTACTCATGAATGCTTTTATAGACAAGGCAAGATTTTAGTTATGATCATGTTGTAATTGTGTTTATTTATATATTATTCTTTTGAATTTCTTAATATTTAGAAATGTCTTATATAATAATCTAGTATTTGAAATATACTTTAGAAATAAAATGAAAAACCACTATCTAATATAATCTGTGTACCTTCATTAAACAAGAATTTTGGGCTTCATCGGTCTGATAAATGTTATGGGTGTGTGATTTATATTATTCTTCAAGAATCCTTCCATATATATTAATCAAAATAAGGATAAAAAGCCTCAGGCATGAAAATTATATAAGACAGGAGAATATGTAAATTTATCTTGTTTCCACTAGATTGAAGAATAGAAAATAATATTTGCTTAGTATCTGTTAGGAACCAAGTTCCTGTGTTGGGTGTTTTCTTAAACTTTATGTTAATCCTTACAAGAATGCTATGGTACCAATAGCTTCATTTTATAGGTGGCCAAACTAACCTAAACTAAGGTTTAAAAAAATGAAAGCAATCTTCCCTAGACAAATGTAAGCACATTTTTAATGAATAAAATAGGAACACATATGAGTAATTCCAGCTTCCACAAAGACCTTGAATACCTGCCAAGTCTAACACTAACAGTAAAGACTGCTGCAGTGATCAAGATATCTTTTATGTTTTCTAGAGTGATTCTTGCATCCATCCTATACTACTCCCATATTCTTCCAATATGGCATGGAAATATCAAACGAATACAGTAGTGACAATTTAAGCATTGGGGGAGAATATAATTTAGAGACAATCTGGTGTTTCTTTCAAATGAACTATGCTTTCAGAATAATAATATTGTTAGTCATTTCCCCAAATTGATTAAAAAAAGAAAAAAATTTTCTTTTATTATATTTGAGAACAAAGGAACATCTTTTCAGCCATTTACTACTGTGGCTTCATAAATGGTGAGTTAATTCCTACATTTACATGGCAGATTTGAGATATTTAATTCAGGATTTTCCCCCCAGCTCTTTATTTGGTAAATTCAGTACTAAACCCTTCACAAAGCAATTCAGTGAAATTGCTCATAGTTTGATATTAAAAAGTATCACCGAATCTTTAGAATTGTACTCTATTTAAAAGGCTACATTAATTCCTTCCCCACCAGGGTTTTCCCATTTGAAGGTATTTCATTTATGGACCTCAGCTCCCCAAAAAAGAAAATGATTTCTGTATATGGTACCTGGAAATGACTTCCAAAATAGTCTTCACAGTATATTTTCAATGGGAAACAAAAGTTTTTGACTCCAAAAGGTCTTGGATCTTACTTTGGTCAACATCAATGGAAGCTCTCAATTGATTTCTCCAATATAAGTTAGTAAAAATCAAAGAAAATATCATATATATTAAAAGTGCATTTCATGAGCTTTTAAAATGAATTTTAGTGTCAATACAATACCAAGAAGTCTAAGGAATTTTATTTATTAAGATTCATTAAGGTTAAGATTATTAATATTTTTATTTATTAAGATATTATAGTCATTCTATATGCTACTAACTACCCATTTTGAAAAATACCTCAGTGAGAACTAAAAGATTGAAAGAGATGGATTACCACAGAGTAAGTGCTATAATATAAAGGAGCTCATAGGGACAATCTTAGAATTATTTCACTTTTTCGTTTTTATACAACCCAGAAATATGCATACACAGCTCACACAGGAACACTGTATACAACATAGGGCTTACAGAAAAACTTAAATTCGTATTCACTGAAGATGGGTTTAAAATTTGTTATGGACTTTATATTCAGAGTCATTCAAAAAAAAATGTTGGTTGACATTGCACTTACAAATTTCTACAAGTTTAGGTAAAGGCTAAGAGAAACTTCGTTTATGTAACCATATTACATCAGAAATTCAGAGGTTAAGTCATTAATATGTAGTTACAATGATATGGACAGATATATTTTCCTGAACTATTGGGTTACTCATCATCTGTTAAAAAGAATAAATATTCATCTCACATCCCAATGGCACAGACATATATATTTTCTTGAATTATCAGGTTAATCATATGTTAAAAAGAATTAATATTCATCTCATAGGTTAGTGTGAGAATTAAATCAATGTGGTTGTGCATAATGTCTGATTAATGGGCATTCAGACAATTATAGCTATTATAGCATTAAAAATATCTCTCCTTTCGAAAGTTAAGATGGAGGTAAGGTTTTGAATCCATTGATTTCTTGTGCCTAAATTAATGTTGCTGCATCATATAAGTGGTTGACCATGTCATCCAGCCTTTGACTCACAGATGAGAGATCAGTATGACAGTTTATCACAACTGCATGATTCTCTCCTAAGCAAGATTCTAAGAAGCACAATAAAGTGTCTTGCTAAATACCCCTACTCACCTATCCTTCATTAGTGACCAAATTCCAATTTTGTTCTGTGTGGTACTGTTCCCACCTAAAAAATGTGAAGCCTCAGAATCTCTAGCTGCTTGGGTGATGGATGACGTAAAAGTGGAAGTCTGCTGGGTCTACACTGGTCATTTGGAAAATATTCGTTCACTGAGTTATGAAAATCTCTCTGATGTTGACACATTTCACTCTACGATATAGAACAATTACATAATGTAATTTCCCACTGTCCACCTCAGAATGATCTTCAAATATTGGGGATCTCTCAGGGTCACAGTGGGTGGGACCTGTGACTTGTTTCTAAATGGTGGAATACATCAGACACTCACCTCTATCTGGTAAACTCTCCCTTGCTGAGTTTGATTGAATAAGCTGCCATACTGGGAACTGTTCCTCTGGAGAGACCCACATCATGAGTAACCGAGGGCAGCCTATGGCTGAGAAATGCCAAGGAAAGTATGTCCAATTTCTAACTCTACCAAAAGCCATATGTGCTTGGAAATAGATCCTTCTCCAGCTGTAGCCTTAACACCTTGATTGCAGCCTATGAGAGATTCTAAATTAGAGATGTATCTAAGCCATATCTAGACTTCCAACCCACAGAAAATGTAAGATAAGAAATATGTGTTGTTTTGAGCTACTGATTTTGTGCTAATTTGTTACATAGCAATAGCTAATAGAATAGCACATAACCTTTCCTCCCCATTGCCCCTTTTTGGCAAGTTTCATAGTAAAGTACACTTTACTTAGCTGACTCTGTCAGAAGCTGAGACCAGTAACGGCAATGAAGTTATCAATCAGTGTGCTAATATATTTTCGTACCCAGAGCATCTGTATCAACTATGTATGCTGAGAAATAACGGCTACTACAGTCTAGTTACAGAGAAACAAAATAACATCCAAGCACCAGTACCTAGCAAGTGAGGAATGTTTTGATTGTCTCTCTTTGAGATTAATAGGACATCTGCTCCCAGTCCTCCATGATTTCCTTTATCATTCTATTCTTTAATTTTTCTAAAATTCAGTCTCTATTTTAGCATTCAGCTCATCTGTTTAGCATCCATTTTGATCACGTACTTCAGCCTCCATCTTTCCTAGCTCTGCTACTAGATTTTATCAGTTCAGTTATAAAACATATGTATTTTGCTGTTGTGTGTGTGTGCATGCAGGTGTGCACGCATGCGTGGATTCATGTTCTCTGGGATCCAGAGAACATGGTCTTTCTCTTGCCACTGGTAATCACTAATGAGGTTTTCTTTTTGTATCAGTTCCCCTTCTGCATGATTTTAAATTTTGGATTTTAAAATTTGGTAGCTGAATGCCTCCTCTGCTTTTTAGTAGGGCTTTGATAGATGGCAACTCTGTTACTTTCACCCTTCTTGATCTCGCATCTAGAGTAGGTCTCTGAAGATTTGCTGGATTCTGGCATAAGGAAGTTTGTAGTTGTACTGAATCATTGATTAATTTGAAGATAATTGACATTTTTAGTATGTTAGACCTTCCAATCCATTAACATGGTATGTCCCTCCCCTTAGGTCAGTTGGTTTTCTTTCATCTGCATTTTGTATCTTTCATCATACATATATTTTATTGAATTATTTTTCTCATCATTATGGGTCATATCTTTCCACTTATTTTCATGCCTGATAATTTTTAATTAGAAGCTAGATCTTATGAACCTTTTGTTGGGTGTTGGATATATTTTTAAATTGAATTATAGGTAAGCTATGTTCTGAGATGCAGTTATTTTATTTGAAACAGTTTTGAGTTCGTGAAGGTTTACTTTTGATTAAAGTAGGACAAAAGCAGCCTTTAGTACAGGGCTCACAGAGGGCCATTCTCATTTTTATGCACATTTTAAAAGTTTTGTTCAACTCCGGCTAGTGGTAAAACTATTTCTGGTATGGTGTGATAGTGAGGGACTAGTCCACTGGCTTCTTTTCAGCAGTACCTCCACTTTTCTTGGTAGTCTTGTCAAACAGATGTTATTACTCAACTGAAGACTTCAAATGAACCCTCTGTGGATCCCCAGAGCTCGACCTTTTGACTCTGACACTGCTCTACAAACTCTAGCTACCTCAAATTCTGAACTTTCTGTCTCAATTCAGGAAAACTAGTGGTCTCTGTTTGGTTCTGCCCCCTGCACTATAACCAGGAAAATCTCTTTAGGAGTAAGCTGTGCAATTGTAGAGATCATCTGATTATTTTCCCTTTGCTTAAAGATCACTGTCCTCCATTGCCTGCTGTTCAATGTCTGGCACACCTAGTTTTAAATATTTTGTCCAGTTTTTGATTTATTTAAAGCGGGAGGATAAACTCAGTCTCTGTTACTCCATCAAGGCCAGTAATGGAATTGTCTGATGCAGTGCCTTTGAAGGCATATCACTTTGACCTTTTATCTCAGTGCTTTTCCTTTCATCCTATTTAGGCTTCTGAGGTATTTTTGAAGCATTTATAGTAATTGATGTTTTCTTTTAAAAAGACTGATTTCTTAAATTGTTCAAATACATTCAACTACGGTTGACAGTGAATGCTGTACCAAGCCACTATGGGCATGTATGGAACACAGATGCTATTCTAGGTCACTTGATTTATTCTTGCCAACACTTTGATGCCCAGATTTCACACCTACAACCTATTGATGCAGTTGGAGTTATCTACTGCCTTATTGTGTTCCCCGTCCACTTGCTTCCCTGGGGGTTTAGACTCATTAACTTGTGCAGGACAATTGGCATTATCCTCTGTCTAGCCCTGTGTGCATCTGGCAAAACTTATTTTGCCTTACTGATAACACTTTTTTGTCTGTTTTCCAATGTTCCTACATATTTTTTCTATTTCTTTGTACATTTATCTATGATTTTTAAGAAATATTGGCTAAAATCTATGATTCAAATCAGTGGATTTAAACATGACGATGGAAAATGTTTTTCATTTTGTTTTTCTATACTATGCTGGTATTTATTTATTGTTAATTCAACATTTAAAAAATTTTAGTAAGAACATTCAACATATTTACCGTGAACAAATCTTTAAGTGTGCAATGATGTATTATTAACTATAGTCACTATGTAGTACAGCAGATACATAGAACTTACTCATCTTGTATAACTGAAACCTCATACCCACTAGACAACTTCCCATTTTTCCTTCGCCCAGTCCCTGGCGACTGTTCTCATACTATCTCTGCTTCTCTGAGTTTGATTATTTTAGATACTTCATGTAAGTGGAATTATGCAGTATTTGTCTTTCTGTGAACTGGCTCATTTCACTTAGCATAATATCGTCCAGGTTCATCTATGTTGTCACGTATGGCAGCCTATCTTTCTTAAGGCCACATAATATTGCATTGTATGTACATATAGTATTTTCTTTATCAATTCATCCATCAGTGGACATTTAGGTTGTTTCTGTCTTGGCTGTCAGGAATTATGGTGCAGTGAACATGGGAGCATAGATATCTCTTCAAGATCCAGAGGTGGGATTGCTGGATCGTATGGTAGTTTTTAATTTTTTGAGGAATTTCCATATTGTTTTCCCTCATGGCTGCATAGTTTACATTACCATCAACAACGTATAGGGTTCCAGTTTCTCCTCATTCTCTTCAATACTTTCTTTCCTCCTCTCTTTCTTTCTTTCTTCTTTCTTTCTTTCTTTCTTTCTTTCTTTCTTTCTTTCTTTCTTTCTTCTCTCTTTCTTTCTTTCTTTCTTTCTTTCTTTCTCTTTCTTTCTTTCTTTCTTTCTTTCTTTCTTTCTTTCTTTCTTTCTCTTTCTTTCTTTCTTTCTTTCTTTCTTTCTTTCTTTCTTTCTTTCTTTCTTTCTCCTTCCTTCCCCTCCTTCCCCCTTCCATTTTCTTTCTTTCTTTCCTCCCTTCCTTCTTTCCATTTTGTTTTTTCTTTTTATAATGGCTACCCTAACAAGTGTGAGATGATTATTTCATTGTGGTTTTGGTCTGCAATTCCCTGA
The DNA here is from genome assembly GCF_024610735.1 of Ursus americanus. NCBI lineage: Eukaryota > Metazoa > Chordata > Mammalia > Carnivora > Ursidae > Ursus > Ursus americanus. The sequence goes on along the minus strand of NC_142145.1, from coordinate 11,683,436 downwards.
TGATTAGTGGTGTTGAGCACTTTTCGTATACCTGTTGGCCATTTGCATGTCTTCTTTGGAGAAATGTCCGTTTAAGTCATTTGCCTACTTTTAATCAAATTCAGTAAAGTTGCAGGATACAAAATAGCCATTAAAAATCAGTTGTCTATACACTGTCAATGAATTATCCAAAAAGAAAATTAAGAAAGTGATCCCATTTATAATAATATCAAAAAGAACAAAATATTTATAAATAAAATTAACCAAAAATGTACACTGAGACCTACAAGATACTGGTGAGAGAAATTAAAGAAGACATAAATCAGTGGAAAGATATCCTGTGTTCTTGGATTGGAAAGGTTACTATCTTTAAAATATCCATACTGTCCAAAGCAATCTACAGATTTAATTATATTCTCATCAAAGTCCCAATGGCATTTTTTTATAGAAATAGAAAAAAATAATCTTAGATTCATTTGGAACCAAAAAAGACCCCAAATAGCCATAGCAATCTTGAGAAGCTAGAAACATCACACTTCCTGATTTCAAAATACATTGCCATGATACAGTAATTAAAACAGCATGGTACTGGCATTAAGACAGACATAGTGACTAATGGAACAGAATAAAAAGCTAAAAAAAACCCCCCCAAAATATAGATATATACATGCATATATGTAATCAACTGATCTTCAACAAATGTGTTAAGAATACCCAATGGAGCAAAAATAGTGTCTTCAACAATGGTGTTGGGAAAACTGGACAGCAACAAGCAGAAGAATGAAACTGGACCACTTTCTTACACCAAACACAAACAGTAATGGAAAAAAAATTATATATATATATATATATATATATATATATATACTGAAATGGAAGACCTGATAAATTTCCTAGAAGAAATCATAGAGGAAGAGTCTTCTAGACATTGGTCTTGGCAATAATTTCTTGGATATGACCCTGAAATCACAGGCAATGGGAGCAAACATAGACACAAGTGAGACCACATTAAACCAAAAAGCTTCTGCACAGAAAAAAAGAAAAATCAACTAATTAAAAAGGCATTGCCCAGAATGGGAGAAAATATTTTCAAGTCCTATATATGATAAGGAGTTAATATCCAAAATTTAAAGAATACCTCAAAGGCAAACAGACACACACACACACACACACACACACACACACACACACACACATAAATAACCATGCTACGTTTTAATATGCTTATATTTTAATATGTTTTGTTTCTATATTTTAGTATTAAGGCAGCAAATATGTTATTCAATGATAATGGCCAGAATGTTTTTAACATTAAATTGACAGCTTGGCATCTGAACAATGACCTGATATGTTTAAGCATTGCTATTTATACTATGGTAGAATACTACAGACTGGAGTTTAATAGCAATAAGCTAGCATCTTAATAAATGCATTATAAAGTCCAGAATTTGTGGTTATCTGAAGGTATAAAGCTAATACATACATATTAATCTTGGAAACACTAGAACTCTTCTAGAACTACCCTCAGATATTTTAAGTCATGCTCTTAAATATTTGCCTTTAAAGCAACATTTCATATTTTGGAGGTAAATTTAATTGTTTTTAATAGCATTTTGGATCTAAATCTGGTAAATAAAGTGAGTAAACACATTGAGAAAATCCATTTGGAGTTCAAAATTAGGTATAAATTTAAAGTAATTGGATTGATTTTCTTAATTCACCAGTAAAATGTCTCTGAAAGTGTTTCCCAAAGAGCAGATCCCATGAGATTTTGAATCATTGCAGCAAAATGAGAATAAGTTTTGTCTAAGTCAATATTTTGCAGTACAGTTTGTATACATGTATATTGCATTATGCTATTTCTGAAAAATCTCTCAAACTTTGCTTTTTATCTTTAAAAATTTAAAGTATTAGCTACATATTTATTTAGATTTTTATAGTTTTTCATGTCTTGTAGATAACTATAGCTCAATGTGTGTATATATTTTTTCATATATATACATGATTATTTCTATACAAATTTTGCTTATTTTGTATATATATATAAAGCTCCCATACATCTAATGTGTGTATGTTTGTGGTATTAAAATATTGACAGAAAAATTTATTTTCTTGGTTATTAGAAGAATCACACATCAGGAAGCTTAGAGTTCTTGAAATGCCACATTTATGTTTCATTATGTCATTTGCTACCCTAAACTGGAGACTAAAAAAGTGCTTATTGTACCAGTTTTTGTATTCATACAATCCCTCAGTAAATTGCTTTAAATCATTGCAAATTTTATTTTAAAGTGTTATTTGAAGAACACATATTTTTCACTAGTTAGAAAATTACAAAATACTTGCAAGTTGTTTAAATTCGCTCATCTTGAAATACTGAGCTTATCATTATATAAAAGCTCTTACAAAAGGAAAGGCTATAGAGTGACGTTTAAGCTGCATTTTGCTAAATTCAGATTTGAGGGAAGGAAAAGGGGGAAAGGCCATTTTATTATCTGAGTTAATCATTGTTTAAACCCTCCAAATATTGTAAGCCTCACTATCAGACTCCAATCTAAGAAGAAAAAAAGCCTTAGGAGACTATGAAGCCTAACTTTATTAAAGATAACTTCTCTAGCTCATCTTTCATTTTTTTCTCTATTTCATTTTGTAACTCCATCTAGAAACTGATACACTCAGATAATCTTGTATAGCATTTTTCTGTAAGAACTTGAAAACTCCCCCTAAAATTCTTCTCACCTTATTTCTGTATGGCTGTGCTCCATGCACATTTTATAAAAGCCTTATATTTTCAACTTCACTTCTATTAAGCCCAAAGTGTGTGTGTGTGTGTGTGTGTGTGTGTGTGTATTTGCAATTTCCAAGTTTTAAGTCTTTATTTGCAACATGTAATGGTAAACCCCTAGATGTCGTTTTGGTATGTCAATAATCACATGTAAGAAACTGAACTTTTCCTTGTTCTGTTAAATCTACAATTATCCTACATGCTTTCTCTCTCTTACATGCTACTATGTAGGTACCTAAGCTCAAAATATTAAAAACAGTTCTATAGACCTATATTGAAAGTCCCTGTAACAAATATCTCTCCATATTTTTCATGTATCCCCTACCTTTAATAGTTCACAAATTCCTGTCATTTTTACTTTTCAAATACGTCTCAAATTATTTCCTTGAGTCATTTCATTGTTATTAGGTTAGTTCAATAACTTATAATTTTCACTTCAAGAATTTCAAGTCTCTTCTTTACTCCTTTTAGTTGGTTCACAATATTGTGACTAGAGTTATATTTCTGAAACACAAATCCAATCTTGTCATTATTCTAATTAAAATCCTTTGAATAATCTTTATGGCATACAGAACAAAATTCAAACCCAAAGTCATACTCAAGGCATTTTGTTCTGTTTTTACAAAATAATGTTCTGTATTTCATTTCACAGATGCTTTTCATATATAGCCACAATGTACTTTAGTAGACATCACTATGTGTTTCCTTTACTTAGAATGATCAGTCACTTATCCACCTAGAAGCTTCCTTTCTAAAAGCACCTCAAATAAAATTTTCTCTTAGAAGGATTTCACTGATTTTTATACATTATTTCTGTCAAGCACTTACACCTCGTACTGTGAACATTTGTTTAAATGTTTGTTTACTCCCATGGTACAGTGGTCTTCCCAATCCTTCATAGTCTTGCTTCATGAACAATATATTAGAATTGTTATTGCTTCCATTATCATTTATACAAAATTGGAGATAATTATGTCACTTATAATCATCCCCAAGATTTCAGCCTGTATTTTTCAATGCTTAATATCCCAGAGACACCTCAAAATCTGCAGATCAGATGAGCTTCTTTAGGGTGGGGAATATAAACTCTCTTAGAGTAAAAGTGTTCAATAATAAATAAGATATTCTATATATGTGTTTTTAAAGAAGCCATTAGTATCATCAGTATTGATGAGAAACATATATGGAATGCTTCTGTGAACAAGATACTTTGAGTTAGTTGAACTAGTCTGAACATTTAGATTTATTGTAGTTTAAATTGGCAAGACATCTGGGACATTTAATTCTACTTGCATATTCATCTACCAAATTCAAATATGAAAAGTGAATTTCACCTCTGTATGTATAATTGAATGTCTGCAGTGTCTCATTCATGAATGTCCAAAAAGACAAATTGTTCTCATCTATCAAATAGGATTTTGGCAAGGAACTGGCAGTAAAACCAGAAGACCTGCCAAAGTTTGGACTTTGCATAACTTTGTGCCTCCTTCAGATTTTATTGTAATCTGTCACCATGTGTCATTTTGAATGTGTTTCCTTTAGGACTGGCATAGATTCATATTGGCAGAAAAAATATAACATTTATTATTTTATACTTTATACTTTATTCAAATGAGATAGAAATCCAGAAGAGACATGGATGCTGAGAAAACATTTTTAAAGGTGATACTTACTAGGAGAGCTCTTTCAGGCCAGAGTTCAGTTTGTGTGCATATTTGCTAAAAATCACTGTGTGTTGGGAGCTCACAGTAATCAGTTAATTCACCAGCTATCCTACTAATACTGTTGAGTGCTATCAGAAAGATACCTACTTTCATGAACTTTACCTCATTTAATACGAACAACCAATCTAGATGGAATACATGTAGTTATTGAAACCCCCACTCTTTGTACAAGGAAATTGAGCCATATACTCAATTGAATATCCCAATCCACTAATTGGGGCCAAATCTTGGTAATGAAGGAATATTTCTTTTCCAATATTATAGTTGGTATAACTTTTAGTTATATTGAGCTAAATATATTATCGGTAATGAAAAAAGGTGTGCAAACATCAGTATGCTTTCACTATGCAGAATAGGTATTAATGAATTGCACATACTTAGACTTCTGAATAAAAATATCACAATATGAGTATTTTGGCATTTATTTATAGCATTTTAAGAATGCATCTATGAAGTATCTAATTATGAGTGCTAATTTCTAAGCAATGTACATAGGAAAACAAAATTTTTAATTTATAAAGCTTTTAGTTTAGAACTAATGAAATTTTGCTGATGGGAATATACACGACAAAATGACAAGGAAAACAGTAGGGTGTATATTTAATGCAAGAGTTAAATAAAAGCAGATAAGGCCTCAGTATTGAATAAATGCTTCCAGACCTTCCAAATATTCTGGACACTCAGCCAATTGTTTGTGTCCAACAGACAAAATTTACATCTACAGGATGTTTCCAATTTTTATGTAATGTGTGTATATGAATGTAAGCCCAAACTGATTTCTTGCTTTGCTTATACAGTGGACCCTTGACTAACACAGGTTTGAACAGCATGGATCCTGTTATACACAGATATTTTGCAATAAATACAAAAGAAAATAACTGCAAATGTATTTTCTCTTCCTTGTGATTTTTTAATTAACATTTTCTTTCCTCTTGCTTGCTTTATTGTAAGAATATAGTATATAATACATATATAAAGTATGTATTAATCGACTATTTATTAGTAAAGCTGCTGGTCAACAGTAAGGCTATTTATTAGTAGATATGTTTTGGGGGAGTCTAAAGTCATACATGAATCTTTTACTATATGGGTGTTCAGCTACCCTGATCTCCAGGTTGTTCAAGTGTCAAGTGCAGATATTTCACATGATTTCCCATCTGCAAGTGTAGCAGGAGTACAGATATTTGTTTGTTTTTTTGTTGTTTGAGAGAAGCTGACTGCCAGTCTTATGAAAGACCACCCTAGTTGTAGAAAAGAAAAGGTTTGGACTGCAAAAAATCACCTGCATGATTTTTTAAGCTTTTTGTCTTTATGTAATTTATTTTTAGATAATCCTTTAAATTTAATTGTTTTAATTTTTTAATTATTATTTTTTAATTTGAGTATAGTTGACACACAATGTTACATTAATTTTAGGTATACAACATAGTTATTCAGAATTTTAGAACAGTTGTGGATTTACTGAAAAACATGTGAATGTAGCACAAAGATTTCTCATATACCCCATACCCAATACATAATATTATTATTAACATTTTCAAATAGCATAGTATTTTTGCTCCAACTATGAACCAGTATTGATGTATTATCATTCATTTAAATTCATACTCTCTTCACATATCTGTAGTTTTTACCTACTATCTGTTTTCCATCTAGAATCCCATCCAGGATATCATATTATGGTAGTCATCATGTCTTGTTAGACTCCTTTTGGCTGTGACAATTTCTCAGACTGTCCTTGTTTTTGATCAGTTTCTAGAATTCTGATCAGGTAATTTATATAATGTCCCTTAATTGGAATTTGTCTGATATTTTCCCACATGATTAGACTGGCATTATGGGTTTTTCTGAGGAAGACCACAGGGGCAAAGTGCCATTTTCATCATTCTAACTGTTGCTGTTGATTGTGATCACCTGACTGAGATACTTTTTGTCAGCTTTCTCCACTTTAAAGGTATTCTTTATCCCCCTTTCCCAAACTGTACTCTTTGGAAAGAAGTTGCTATGCACAGCCCACACTTAAAGAGTGGGAAGTTGTTTCACTTCCTTGAAGGCAGAGTATCTATATAAAATCTTTGGAATGTTTTTGAATGAAATATTTGTCTCACCTCTCCCATTCCTTTGGTATTTATTTTATACTTTGAAGTTTAATCCAATGACATTACATTAATTTTGTTGCTCATATTGTTCCAGCTTTTACCACTGGGAGCATTAACATAGATCCCGTGTCCCATCAGTACACCCCCATCAATGTGGGCTGTATTATGGAGGGGGGGGATGTCGAACACACTATTTTATGATAAGATGCTCTGGGCTCAGCTTGTACATTTCCTGTCTCAGTCCAAGATTTAGCGTTTGTCCATGGAGCATTTATTTATGTTATTGTAGAGTGATATTTGAAACCAAGTTCCGGGCACTAGTTGTATTTATTGCTATGGCGTGTCATTGTTTCTAGCCTTCTTAGCTGGCAGAATATGGATACATACATGTATACGTGTATGTATGTGTGTGTGTGTGTGTGACATACACACATATTCATTCCATACATATTCACCTATCTATAAATATTTCTTTTTATAAATATCTGTATCCATATTAAGCAAAACATGAGTACATACTAAGGTGTTCAACTCTAATCCATAACTACATGGATTATTCTCAGGCCTCTCCTTGCTTATCTGTATATTTCCATTTCAAGAGAGAAAAACCTGGCTCCCATCATCCACCATCCATTTATTTTAATTGACTTATTCCAATATACATGATGTTTGTGCTATTAAAATTGTTAACAGGTGCCTCAAGAGAAACGAGTTTATCAACTAGAATTCAGCACTTACACACCATTCTTTCTGCTTTCAATTTTACAGTCTTCCATTTTCAAAGTTGTTTGGTTAGCATTTTCCTGCCCATGCCTCCTTAACTGTGTTCGTTTAATACATTTTAATATGGTTGGGTCCTCTTGTCAAAGACTGCATTCTTTCCTGGTGTTCTCCAGCTTTCTAAATGGTATAGTCAGTTGTTTGTTTTAATTTTAGCTGTGTAGTGGTATCTTATTGGTTTATTTTGCTATTACATAATTTAAAATAATGAACACATTTTCATATGTCAATTTTCTATCTGTATATTTTCTTCAGTGAGGTGTCCTTCAGACCATTTTCCTGCTTGATAATTGAAATGATTCTGGTTTTTATTCTTATTTTGTCACTTAAGACTGGACTGAGTTTTGTTTTTGTTTTCTTCTGGAATTATATAATAGGAACTGTGATAACTATGCTTTTTTTAATGTGAGAATTTATATTAACCTGGCTAGGAGTTGTGATTTTTTTTTTTTGTATTATATATACCAGAGGTTTTAATTCCTTTAGTATCTTCTCTCTTTCTCTGTCTTTTTTTTTTTTCTTTTTCTTTTTCTGTCTCTCTTCTTGACTTTGGGCTTCCCTAAGGACTCCTTCTCAGATGCATCATGCAAGTCTTTTAGCTGCAACTTGCTGCTACTATCCTGCGGTCTTGGTGCGATAGCGAGGTATAGGAGAGGAGAACCATTTTGTAGTCTTATGATTATATTAGACTTTCAGTGAGTCTGTTTCCTGGGCTCTGAACTTCCATGTGTTTCTCCATTAGTATCATTTCTTCTCCTCCTCTTCTTCCTCTCCTCCCCCTCCCTCTGGTACTCCTCCCCTGCCCTCCTTCTTCTTCTTTTTAAATCTCTAGGTGGTACAGGAAGGCTAGAGCCAGGGGGAAAGAGGGAGTAATGGCCATACTCCAGAAGGGAGAAACTCTGGTAAGTCTTTTTCCTTGCAGAATAGATTTTCACTGTGGAGAATTCTATGGGCTCATTTCTCCATGATTGTTCTTCCATTACACTCTCCAGAGTCATGAGTGGATCTTTTTTTCTCTTCACTGTGAGAACCTGGTATGGCTACATGTGGGTAAACTCCATGAAAGCGTGGGGGTCTTTGGGTCCAAAGCCCCAGGATTTTTTTCAATTTTAGGCTATTCTTCACACAGCCTCCAATAATTTATAAATCACTGGTAAACAGATCTTTGCTGTGACTCTGGATTTGCCTGTCTCTTTAATATGGTCATTTGCCCTGTGACCTCAGTTCTCTGATACGTCCGAGAAAAGACATTGTTTTTCAGTTTCTTTAACTTTTTCTTGGTGTGAGAATGGGGGTGATGACTTCTAAGTGCTTTTTATGTTGAAGATCAGGGAGAAAGTCCATGAATCTGCTTTGAGCTCTTTATGCAACACTGGCCACTGGAGAAAACTGGGTCGACAGGGGCATTTTATAAGTGAAACAATGAAAATCCAATGACTAATTTTTAAGACTCAAAGATAGATGATCTGCTGTATTGGTCTAAGTATCTTGCAGAACCTGTTAAGCTGGACTGGTGACTCAGGTTTGATGCATGGGCCTATAATAGGGGAAACTCAGTCAAAAAACACATGTCTTAGAATTTCCTTTGGCCCCTGCCACTTGCAGAGATAGGTTTGGGAAATATGGTCTTGAGAATAATATGGAACTGGAAAGGGTTCTGTTTACAAGAACATCAACAAATAGTGGGAAAGTATTTATTTGTACTTGCAACTTGCATTGGTGAGGCTGTGTGACAGAGGGAAGCAGGAATGATTAGATTCTATACCCAACATTTCCCCAGTATTTGGATTGCATCATGTTTTGAATTAATAAAGCCCTTGGGATTCATGGAAAAAATGGGGAGTCCCTCACATTTCAGTAATAGGTTTTATTCTAATGGGGCAATTGGAGCAAGTAATTTAAAAATTGAAATATATGAGTATAATGCATCATGTGTTTTTGAGATAAATGAGACTGGTTAGAAATTAATTTCAAGAAATAAAAAATTTAGCACCATTTAAAATTAAGGTAAAACTATAAATACATGCACACATACAAAAAGATATGAAATAACTTCAAATTTGACATCATTGCATATTTAAATTTATATTATGAAAATTATTTTACAGATTTGTTTTTTACAGCTTGTTTTACATTTATTACTAATTTGAGTCAAATTCTGATTGCATTACAGGAAAAATTCTTTGGATCATTGAGTTATGTTAATTTTTCATAAATTCACAGCTCATTTTAATTAGTGAATTTAAAAAATGAATTAGAGACATATACGATGCCTTCCGGGTTTGAACATGAAATAGTAATTTCTACTACTATTTCAGTTTTCTGTGTCCCTGGTTCTTAAGAAGGCCATGGAACTGCAACCAGAATGTAAACACCATAGATTCTCAAAAGTACTTCCAAGGGAAAATAGCACAAAATATCTAGTTTTCTGATGACACAGTTCCTTCTTACTAATAAGCCTTACTTTCTATCAGGCAAGTGCCAAGTTCTATATTTATGCCATCTCAGTTAACCCTTGCAAAACCTTCAAAAGATAGGTACAATTCAGTTTCTCATTTGACAGTAAAATATTTCATTGATTTGCTGACTGTCTCAGAGTCAGCACCGAAGAGTCAGGATTCCACCTCAGGCCCAAGTGATCCTAGAGTCTGAGCATACAGCCACTCATTATTACTAAAACAATGATTAAAGTTTTGATACAAATTTTCCCCTCTGAAAATTGTTTTGAGTAACTGTGACTTTTTGACATTTGAATTTTGACATTTTATGTAAAGAAAATATAAACAGATTTATATCTTTAAATGGATTATATTATCCTGGTGTCATTCAAGTCCCATATAACTTATGAGCTTTTTATAATAAGTAAAACAATTTGTAGGTTGATACCTATTCAATTAGTTATTACCCAATTAAAATTAATGCATTCATCTATTAAAGTAACCAACACACTAATTGAGATAAATTAGACCATAAGCTAAACTATTTATGAAAGACAGCAACTAATAATTTATAATTCAGTTAGAGACAAAGAATGGATCCTTTGTTTTCAAGGGAAATATTTTTTAAATTATCATTAAGTTGAATTATAAAATTAAATAATATAGGTCACATACCAAGCTTTTTTTAAAAAAAACTTGTGTACAAATTAGCTAATAAAGCTTCTAACCATAATTTGTTCTAAGACCAACAACAACTTAATAATAGTCTAAACATAAAGGAATAAAGATATTCCTTTTAGAGAAAAAATTACGAAGAGCGATGACAAACAGTTGTAATGGCTAAGAAACTCCTATATGGCTTCATTTGAAGTACATGTGAAAACCATATAAAGCAGGCCATATCTGTGCATAATTAATCAAGAAATTGCCAGCAGGGATATGTGAGTGGATGTGTTCTGTTATTCTTCAAGGTAGTAAGCTCACCTTTCAAACTAAGCCAGGCACCTGTCTTTGTTCTCTGACGTTATCACTGAGAGCTACATTCTGATTACCTTCTGATTGAATTTTAAGTACTAATGAATTAAACATAAAATAATTTTTCTATGAAATAAAAAAAAACATGAACATGTTCTCATCACTGAAGGTGACAATCCATAGTCCCAAATATGGCTTAAAACTAACTCATAAAATCACCTTGAAGCAAAGAACCAATTTATGTCCATGATTCCTACTGGCATATTGTTACAATGATCCTGACCAAATTCCTTTTCCCCTTTGATAGTGAAGAAACAAGTGTCCAGAAGTCCATCTTTTGAGCTGGTACTCAGGCGCATGAGGCTGCCAGGTGTGTTTCCTCTCAGTGGAAGAGCACTGAAAGAGCTCTCCAATAGCACTCCAACAAGACGCCAACCTGTTAGGAGGAGGGTTTAATTTACAAGATGAGGAACATATGGATATTTTCTCTTGCACTCCTTAACAGGACAGTTAAGCTAATGGAAATTGTTTTTAATTTTACCCTGAGCCCAAAGACCCAAGACCCGGTATGGCATGATCTCACTGACACCATGACCTGGAAAGGCTTGGTATCCCCTTTTAATGAGTCTTTAATCATCCCATTTCTTTTATCCTGCATATAGAATGACATCTTGGTCTGGAAAACAGCAACTCTGACATTTGGGCACAATTGACATTCCTTTGAGTGACTCTGTGTGTGTGTGTGTGTGTGTGTGTGTGTGTGTGTGTGTGTGTGTGTGAAATATGGGGTAATTTACATGAATTACATTAGTATAACAATCATATCTTATTAGGTATTAGGACAAGTCATTTTAAATGTCGAAGTCTCTAAAATTGCATTCTAATATAATTAAGGATGGAGTGCATACATGTGGAGAGGATGATATAAATATGAGTTATTTGACTTTATAATATTAGGAAGTTCAACAAAACATTTGAGTTTACCTATTTTCTAAACACAAATCAAGATTCTGCCTAAAATCTTTCTAGTCACATTATAGTCTATGGGTCAGCAGCAACATTGGTATCTCTGGGAAGCTCAGTAGAATGGCATAATCTCATGAACTAGAACCTTCAGTTTAACAAGCTACTCAGGTAAATCATAAACATATTAATATTAGAAATACCCTACATAAGAAAGTATACTACCCAGACTACACTCAATGGTAAAATTTTTGTCTAAGTAGCAGCCCACACTGATGTGTCAACTGTCGATCCCATCATTAGCAGTGATGGTTTTAGTTTAATCAGAGACAGTGTGGTCCTCGGTCCTCACCATTGTGCTAAGGAAATGCTATCAACAGTGACAAAGACTAACAATGACCAAGGATTACTATCCTAACACTTTGCACTTGTAGTGAAAAACAAAGTTACTATTCTTAGCCATAAAGTAAGTATTTACTGGCTGTTTACTAGTTCCACAGAAGGCCCAACACCATCCTTTTATGTCTTCTACCTTGGCTTTCAGGAAGATGGGATTCAGAGTGGGATGTACTTGGGACTTGCACAAGTCCATAATTCACAATACAGGCTGTCTTTGTGTCATAAAAAATAATGATTGATATGATTGATAAATGTTTGAATAATTGATAACATTTGATTTTATGTGTGTGAGTGTGTATGTGTATATGCATGTGTATGTGTGTACGTACCTAAATGAATCACTTGGGCATGCAGAGATAGTCCTAATCTTATCAGTTACATTATTATGATTATGATTACATAGTTAATCAATTAAATAATAATGACTACTCTTTATCTGTTCCTTTACCTCAGTGCTTTAGTGCTAAGTGCTTTATATGCATTTACTCATTTAATCTTATAAACAACTCTTGAGTAAGGTATTCTAATAATAACTTTTACACAAGTGAGCGTAAAGGAGTTAAATATGTCTCCAAAGTTATACAGCTAAATGAATGGTTGATGGAGGACTTGAATTCGACTTTTATTCAAGGGGACATGATCTTAAGTATTAAAATATAATACAGATCTTAATATAGTCTCCATAGCTGTGTTCCCTAGGAAGCAGATTCTAGACAAAGATTTGTTTACAGGAAGTTTACAGTTGAGTGAGTATATGAAAACCACCTGTGAAGGGGTGAGGGATGCAGGATGGTACAGAAGGAGGTGAACTGAGTATATTGACAACACAGGTCTGCCTGGTGAGCTCTGAAAATGGAGTAGCTTTTCATAACTGTCTGAGATTGAGACAAGTGGGTCAGCCCTTACTCCTCCACATCAAACTCGACTTTGGATTGCATCTAGTTCTAGACAGAACATGTAACCTTGGAGAAAGTAGCTCTCTTTATTCAGGGAAAATTCCTGGGAAAGGACTTAGCCATGACTCATGAGCAATCTTCATGCCCAAGAGCTCTGAGGATATGTGTCTTCATCCTAGAGGGAGGATTTGGGTTATTTACCTAGTATCCACCTATTGGCCATTTGTCTCTCTTCTTTTGGAAAATGTCTATAGATTCTTGGCCAATTTTTAAATGGAGTTATTTGCTTTTTTGCTATGAAGTTGCATGAGTTCTTTATGTATTTTGGATATTAAGCCCTTATCACATGTAGTTTGTGAATATGTTCTCCCAATCTGTAGGTTACCTTTTCAATTTATTGTTTCTTTAGCTGTGCAGAAGCTCTTTAGTTTGATGCAGTCCTACTTGCTTATTGACTCATATTTTCAAGAAAAAAAACTATATTGACTTAGTCTGAGAAATGGATTAATCCACCTTAGTTCAGTTGTCTGTGCTTCGTTCAGTTACATGTACAAGAGGGAGATTCACATAGTATAATAGGCCTTCAGGGTCCAGAGCAAGGGCAGATTATTTTCAAGGGACTTTTAGAAGAGGGCAGATCTCTAGTAGATCGATCTTAGTCTAGATACTTGGAATTCTCTCTTTTCTTAATAGCCTCTTCTACTATGATTACCCAGTAAAATGCCGTTTTGATTCCCTGTGAACTTTGGCCAGACTGTAACTGCTGCATGGGATGGAATCTCAAGGTTGGTATGTTTTCATCTGGGGTAACTCTGTTTCTGCATGGAAATTTCAATTAAAACTTGAAAATTTGATAGGTCAAATATCTAAGGCTAGAAACAACAAGCTCAACAGAAAAAAGTTAGCTCCAATATTGTGTTTAAATTTAGACATGCTTTTGGGTTGGTTACAAAGCTGTACACTTCGATGCAAGAATGTACAATGTGCTTGCAGAATTTAGAGATTTGCTATCAGGTGGTAATATCCTAAATTGCAGTCAGCCATGTTCCAAGTAAGGGATCCATAGGTTAACACTATTTTAACATTAAATGATTGCAGAAATGTCTTTTAAAAGTTTGCAACAATACCAATTTTTAATAGTTTTTACTCTGTTAACATTTTCTTCCTTTTCTGCAAGGCACAGAGTTTTGTTGATAGAAGACACCTTTCAAGTTTTTAAAAAATATTTTAAGTGAGAAAAAATAAGAATTGATTTATGAGAACCAGCAAGTTGGCTATAAAGATACAAATAACTCAGAGTATAACTATTTATATGTTAATAAATGTTAGAAACACTTCAAAAGTATCGTTGATACTTAAATTATCTAAATAGATAATTAACTTTAGCTTCCTAGACAATCCTTTACATTGTTAATATTTGCTGACATTCTAAGCAAAAGGTATTATTAGTTTATTTAGAGACTCTCACATTGACCTGTCTTCACAAAATAATACAAATAACACACAAAGAAGCAAGCGAGTCTTGCTATCATGCAGCCAGTGTTTAGTATAATTTTACAGTCAGCAGTCCTAGTGTTTTGACTATGCACATTTTGCTGCTTCTTTACTTGCTACACTCTACTTCAGCCATAAAATAAAAGGTAATGTATTCTGTCAACAGAATGAAATAATGCTACTAGGTAATAGAGTCTGAAATGTTTACAAACCTATAAATGAAGACTGCACCATTAATATGAATGAATATAATCAAATGCTTTCATGATAATTGCTACATACATAGCATAGCATGACCTGGCCATTTTTAGTTTAATAGTTGTAGGCTTTATAATCAAGGAAAAACTATTAGTGCTCACAAGCACTGATTTTCATGTTACAAAGGATGTTCTTTTAAAATCCTTCCATGTCAATGTCAAGGCAGTTATCATAGTTTCCTATGATTCCTTGAGAACTCCAACACACTTTGTATCATAACATATTTAACTTAACCATTTTGAAAAGTAGACTAGCTGATTTAGAAAAACTACTCAGTCAAGATGTCAAGTCAGGTGGGATTCTTTGTATTGGAATCTGACCATATGCCATGATCTCGGACAAATTCCACAATATTACATGCAAGGTATGAAAGAAGAGGCTTTGCTGGGTAAAAGGAATCTTATAAATAAGGCCAACATAAGCAGGATGAGAAGCTTCAGTTCATCTCTGATGGGCAGGATCAAGAACCACTGAGATCAGCTTTCAAGGAAGGAGTTGTAGGAGTGGTACCAGCTTCAGCTCTCAGCTGCTACAGGGTTTACATAAGTTGTGGAGAGCCCTCTCACCCAATGTCAGACCCCTACTGGAACTACATCTTATGACTCGTAAAGGCAGGATTGTGGGCGCCAAATGTTCACAGATTATCTGAAGAGACCTTGGCAGCTGTGGAATATTACTGCCCCAATCCATGTGGACAGCTGAGCTCAGGTGCTAGTCCAACATCTACATACAGATGCACACCTGGTTCAAAAAAGTCAATTATTTAATCAAACAATGAACATTCAGTACCATTATCCCGTAGAGCTCAATGCAATATGTAAGTAATTTTTTCAATTAAACCAATATGTTTCTTCACTGAAAGAATTAGAAAAAATAATCAAGCCAGACATAAATGAAGACATAGTTTCAAGTTCACAGACTTAAGCATAGATAGATAAATAGATAGGTAGATAGATAGAACATTTACTCTTTATCAAAAACCTAAGAATGAAAAGGAAATGGTAATAAAAAACATAAGAAATTCATGAAGATTGTTTGATAACAATAATAATTTTGCATATAAGTGGGCATAATTAATAATTTAGGTACTAACATCAAACATTAAGAATGACATAGAATTTTCTAGAACATCTAAGAACTTATTGTATTTTTCTGAAAATAAAACACATATACTGAGACTAGTAACATACTTATATCTTCTCTAATATATGATCTACTAGTCAAAGAAGGATTCTGTACCATTTATTCCTTCATTGCAGACATGATCTGAATACTAGAGAGCATCTTTATAAAACCATGGCCAAGTGCAAATTATAAAAATAAATATGGATCATTTCCTTATGTGAATTTATCTGACTTAACTCTGGATTGCACGGTACACTATTATGCATATCAGTTCTAAGCTCCCTTTTTTAAAGGTCTGATTCTGCAAACATTTTGTTTGGTCTTCCCTTGATAGTGGGTAGAAATCTGTTAAATGACATTTAAAAAATCGTTACTTAAGTGGGGAGAGGGGAGTAACGGCATTATATCAAAATAAGTGACCTGGGCCTGAGGCTATGGTCTTTATGTAAAACTCTCACAACCATTTTGTGACCTTAAGGAGTAAGGATTTATGAGCTCTTAGACTCTGCTTGGCTACTCTATAAGACACTTCCATTCTTGTCTGGTTGAGCAAATAGTAAACACAACATCAAAGGAAAGAAATCCAGCTTTACTTTGTGAAGTACACATTTGACTTTTCTTTTTTTGTACTAAAAATGCATAGAGAAGAGAATCATTATACATGGCATTGTTTTCAAAATAGAAAAATTGTATCTATTGGGACATTCTTTAGGCTTGTTCAAAAAGAAAATGTTCTTCTCTCTCTCTCTCTTTTTTTTAAGTATAAACAAGGGAAATGATTTCTGACTGTCTTGTTACTATAGGAAACTATATTTTCAGCAGGAGAGAAATAAGATTGCTTTCATTATTTTAATTGTATGACAGTTTTCCCAATGCAGAAAGGAATTGACTTTGGAGGCTTAAAAAAGCACTCATATGTAATGAAAACTCCTTGTCACATCGCAAAAGTATATGATATTGTCCTACCTTTCAAAAAGATGTGAAACTTTCTGCAGCTGTTTCACATAAAGTATTGTGACACTGGGTAATTTAACTTTTGAAATATTTCATCCATAAAAAAAATGTTTTTTGAGGCAGAGTTACAGATAACCCAACTGCATTCATTCATATTCACTGTTTGCTTTTGTTGAATGCATAAATGATTTGCCCAACTGTGTAATGAAGTTTATTCCAAGTTTTCCCTAAACTCTATCCATTTTCCTTTGGAATGGAGTGGATGAGTTATATAAAATCTGCAATTTATGTGCAATGAGGTAAAATGCCAGCAATGGAAGTGTTCTGATTTAACTACAAGGAAAATATTTGGTTGGGGGCAGGTATCTCTTCTATATTTGTAACCTCACTTTTCTTTTTTAGGTGTTGTTTTTATTAGTACACAGTAGCAATGAAAGAGTAAATTGTAAACATTCATCATCTAAGCATTGCGTTTATGGATTTTCTCATATGCAGCACTTTGCGTACTTGGTGATATATGTAAGAACCCAAGAGAAATGAAAGGTTGTAACTGTTCACTGATGATGAATCTCCCATGAGAGTTTAAAAATGAGTTAAAAAAAAACAACAACTCTGTAACAGTAGACTAACAGGAAAATACTCATTTAACGTGCTTTAGATGCATCATCTGTGGCTTACAGGGACAATGAATTTTGTGCATGCTAACATGTGTATGCTTTTACTTCCTGAAGAGCCCTCTGCATCTATCCCATATTTATGTATAACCTGCCATTCTCAAATCTAGGTAAAAACTGCGGGCTTTGGAAGGTGGCAGTCATTTCCAGTTAATTTTCCAGTTAATTTTCCATAACATCAGCAGATATAAAGAGTAGTCGTATGCTTTTTATTTTCTTACATTGGCAGTTGAAGCAATGATATAAAAATGTAAATGTGTTAATGACAGCTTTTGGCTTACATGTGATTTAAATGCATAGATGCCATGGGTCCATGAAAATAGATGCCCATTTCGATTTGAAAATTCGTTTAATTACTGTGCATAATGGGTGCACAGTAGAGTTAATACGCTTAGGCATTGATTAGTGATTGATAGACATTAGGGCTGAAATACTACATAAAAGTTAAGTTCCATCCCTCATCTTGTGAACTAGCTGTGTCCAAAATGATTATCATTTGTTTTTTGTAAAGATATTCTGAATTTTGTAGTTGTTTGAGAGCATAAACGGGAAGAGAGAAAAAGTGCTATTGTTTCCATTTATGTAAATAAAGACACACTTTTTTTTGGAACTAACATGATTTATAAAACGTCTTCCATTGTTTCCAAGTAGTTCTTGTTAAGCATTAAACATGGTACTACCTTATTAAATAAGCATCTACTAAAGTACTCCTTTTTTTCCCCTTAAATAGAAGTAAATCACATACACACACAAAAATGTATAGCAAACAGGCCAAACTTAAATTCATTCTGAGTATGGCTTTATTTAACTTAAATATCTTTTAACATACCACAATGGGAAATAATATTTAATGTTCTCAAATCATGCAAACTAGGCTTTTTTGAGAGTACACTTTTCAAATGCTTTTTGGAATCTATATAAATGAGATTACCTAGAGGAAATGCATATATCTTAAGATTTATAAACTCAGATTGACAACGGGAAGCTAAAGGTGGTCAGTGCAGGAAGCAGAAGCTGAGCACCAGAAGTCCCTGGGTTGTAAGTACCTGTCCATCATCTCTTCTGTGACCTTGGGAAATGCCCTGCTTCCCTTTTGCCTCTATATTTTGTAAAAGGTAAAATATTTTTCTATTTCACATAGTTCTAAATTTTAGTGGAGGCACTTCAAATGCAGAAGTACTGCCTAACGGGAAGAAATAGAGCTATTAGTAAAAACATAAGGGGCGCCTGGGTGGCGCAGTCGTTAAGCGTCTGCCTTTGGCTCAGGGCGTGATCCCAGCGTTCTGGGATCGAGCCCCACATCAGGCCCTTCCGCTAGGAGTCTGCTTCTTCCTCTCCCACTCCCCCTGCTTGTGTTCTCTCTTTCACTGGCTGTCTATCTCTGTCGAATAAATAAATAAAATCTTTAAACAATAATCTATATCTATAAAAAAGACACCTAAATACGGTAAGCACAATTAAGGGAAAGATGAGTCTAGTGCATTACTGGTATGAGGTGTGAAACTAAGCTGATTTAAGTTCTGTCCATCTTTACTCCTGGATGCTACCACATGCATAAAATGTCAAGGCACTAATTTATATTGTATACATTCTCTGAAAAGATCAAAGTCCAATGCTATGCCACTTACTCAGTGGCTTGTTTTCTAGAAACTTTCTCTGTAGCAGAGTCAAACATAGAAAAGATGCCAAACACCTCAAATAACTATTGTCAAGCCCCCTTATAGAACTATGCTATTGTTTCTGTCTTCACTCACGATTATTGACTATAGATAATTTAACATATTATTGTTTGCAGTTTGGGCTATTTTTCTCACAATCCACAGCAAGTAAGAAAGAGTTGAACACAAAGGGTTTGAGGATGATGACAGGTGAAAAGCTCAGCTTGGGGAGAGCAGAAATGTCAAATTGACAGTCAGGTATAAAAGAATAAGACAGAAAAGTTATAAAAAAAAATTGGGGCTGTATGGTGAGTTGACTACTGTTAACCCTGGATCTCCAACAACAAGAAAAAAATGAAACTCTCTTTGATGTCCTCTGGTTGAATAAAGTTTATAATCGGTTTTTAAAAGATGTCATAAAACCACGGGGGAATTAAACCAGGGGAGGATATGAGAGATTATCTGAGACTATAATTTTTCATTTTACAGATGAAAAACTGAAGCAATATGAGTTTCCATCTACATAAGCTTATAAATAAAGATTTAAAATTAATAAAATTTTACTTGTCGGGGTAAACTTTAGTTATTTATGAAGTTCTCTATGTGAGGTAGTTTATTCCTTAGCAATGTAGCGTGTGTGTGTGTGTGTGTGTGTGTGTGTGTGTGTGTGTGAAGCTCTATAGCTATATGTATATATTCATATTTATTTTTATACCAACATATGCATCTTTCCAGCAACTATATATGAGAAACATATGTCTTAGTTATCAAATATAACATTCCTCCAATATTTTTACAATATTTTTTCAACTCACATTTGAGGTTGAACATATTTATGCTATTAGGATTCACCCTAAATTTACAAGTCTATATCTAGAAAATAAACCTAATTAAGTCCAGAATCACTTAATAGTCAGTATTGGGATGGGAATAAGGAAGCAGTCCCTGTTGAGTCCTGTTATCTTACAGATACACATGATAACAGATGGACTTCACTTAGGCAAATCTATTAGGGATATGCCAAATGGCAAGCCAAACAAAGGAAGAGGAAATTAAAGAAATATTGGAAACTTTCAGGCTATGCATTAGCCCTTTATTATAGTATGGTTTGTATTTTCCATATGTGATGCATAAGCCACTTGCATGAGAATTATGCAGTCATGTGCTAAAGAAGTAGCTCGAATATCTGTGCAGGGAGAGAAGGAAAGAATGAGGCATGAGGAGCCAGCATCTCAGATTGCAGCATAGATCTGAAACTTCGTGACCAGGCCAAAAATTTGGAGATCCAGAGCAAAATTTACCCCCTCCATGCACACACACATTTATGGAGAATATAATTAGATTTTGGAAGACTTGTAAAGGAAGTAATATCTAGACAGAAACCGAAGAATGAGTAGAAATTATCCAGGAGAAGAGATAGAAGTGTATCAAGAAAATAGTGCTTCAATAACAATAATTAGAATTAGTCCGTGTGTATAGACGTGAGGGTGAGATAGAAAACACAGCGTCTTTGAGAAACTGAAAGGTGTTCAATATTTCAACCAGGGAATATGAGTAAGTAATTGTGGAAGCCAGAGAATTAGGTCAGCTTATATCAGAAAGGTATTTATCAGACTGGGCAAGGAGTCAGGGTTTGAGAAAGAAATCTTTTGAAATGACAGAGATTAAGCATGTTTAAATATGGACAGAGAGAAGTTGAGGAATAAAGAAAGAGAAAAGGTCATTGACAGAGATTATCTTTTGTAGAGATGGCATTGGCACTTACCTTCTGTTCCCTTGTAAGTAGCGGAAAGGTTTTCCTTATTTCTCTCCTCTCCTCAGAGTTACCTTCATTCCCTGATTGTTTTACACTCATGAGTCTTACTTCTCACCCCACTGAAATTTGCTGTTAACTCTATGCACCCCACTGAACTTGCTTTAAACAAATGATCCCCTTTGAATAAATCAATAGTCTACTTACTTACTTCATTTTCAGTGACCTTTGATTATGTTGACCATGGTCTTCTCAAAAGAATCTCTTCATAATGCTTTCACATCTGCACAAGATTGTTCATGGCAATATTTTCATAATAGCCTCAAACTGGAAGCAATTGAAATATTTATCAAAATTATAAAGGATAGTGGTGCCTGGATGGCACAGTTGGTTAAGCATCCAACACTTGATTTTGGCTCAGGTCATGATGTCAGGGTTTTGGGATCAAGCCCCATGTCAGGCTCCCTGCACAGTGCAGAGTCTGCTTGAGGATTCTCTCTCACCCTTACCCTTTGCTCCTCCCTCCCCTTTAAAATGGATAAGTAAATCTTTAAGAAATTATAAAGGATAAATTATGGTGGCTTTATTTTTACTTTTACTTTTTGTGGTCATTTTAGTCAATGGATTATTATGCAGTAATGAAAAAGAATGAATTTTAACTATCTGTAGGTGCTGACATGATGACTCTCACAAACATTAATGTTAAGTGGAAAAAGCCAGAATCAAAATATGTTTCCAGTTATTTAAAACTCAAACTGCAGACCAAGTTATATTATGCTTAGGAACTCAGGAGAATCGTTATTTTATGAGTGTGAGAAGAGTTGAAGTTGGTAAGGGACCTGTGGGGTTTTTTTCAGGGGTACCAGAAATGTTTTTTTTTTTTATCTGGATTTTTGTTACATGAGTTCACTTTAAAATACTTTATCAAGTGGAACATTTGTATTTTATTAATATTTATCTACAAGTGTTATATCTCACATTTAAAAAAATTAAAAACATTAAGTCAAGAATGCAAAATAAGGCCACCCTTTCCCCCTAGCTTTTATGACATTATGCTCTTGCATTTTTCTTATTTTTCTGACTGCATCATCTCAACATCCCTCTGTAGGTTCTGCCATCCCTCAAGTTTTGATGTTAATCAAGACTTTTGCTTATATCTATTTTCAGAATTCCCCTTGGTAATCTGCTGCTTTAACAAGCCTCCGGTTATTATCCACAAGCCATCTATATATATTTCAAGTTCAGACCACTTTCTGAAGCTCCAGGCCCACATGCCCCACTCCATAATTAATATCTCTTCCGGAATGCCTCACAGCCATCTCAAATTAAATATGCCCCTCACCTAAATATTGTCCTACCAGAACATCTCCTTCTTCCAGCTTTTCCTCATTCAGTGAATAACTATTTATACCGCATTGCCCAAGCGGTGGACTCGGGAGTTCTGCTAAATTCATCTAGTCCATGTATTCCCATCCTATAAAATGCCAAACCCTGTGGAATCTACCTCCTAAATAAGCTCTAATTTGCCTGTGTCCCTTCAATTTTCTTGCCAGCAAACTGTCCAGGCAACAATTAATTGCTTGCATTTCTGTGCCAGCATCCTTAGCGCATTCCTGACTTAAGCATTGCCCCCTATCAATCTAACCCACAAAAAAACAGCCAAATAAACATTTTTAAAATATAATCATGAATTCTGATCTTGTCATTAGCCTAATAAATCTAGCATGTTTCTTCAAGTTTGTATAAATAATTTTTTTCCATTGACTAGATAAATTTCATTAGGATAGATTTGCACCCACTTCTCAAAGGACACCATGCATATCTACATTAAATAAAGGACTGAAGTTATGCCAAACTTAAAATTACCAAAGAAAAAATAAAATAATATTTAATAACTACCAGAGTATGCATGACTGATATTGGATCATTCATTTCCAGAGCTTGTCCTTTATAAATACCTTACTCTAATAGAAGGAATACCACCTATGATCTCCACATATTTTCTTCCATATGTTCTTGCCAATTCCAAACCTAACAGCTTGAAAAGTGTTGGGAGATAAAAAAAAAAAAAAAAAAAGAAACAGATTCTTCCCTTAGCTTCAATATCATGACACTCTAACGTTTGTTTGTTTGTCTAGATCTTCTCATCAGGCTTGAGTTGGAAAGCAGCTTACATTCAGGAAATACAAAAACCCAAGACTGTGAATGCAGAGAATGTGTTTGTTGTGTTTAGTGCTCTAGCCCTAACCCCTGGAAACCCTGCCTGGACACAGCAACTTTTCTCTGTTAAGAGTCTCCAATGAATGAGTGGAAATAGAATTGTTCTGCCAGATTCTCTTTTGAGAATCTTTGCCAAAATTTGCCCCCAAAAACTCATCAGTCAACAGTAAGCATTTAAAATGAAAGGTCATTCTGTAGAAGGGTAAAGAGAAAGTGGTGATCTAACTGAAGTGAAGTAGACCAGACACTACGGGAAATAAAACAGCGGAAGTCGGGTTCATGGGAAATAAACAAGGAAGATAGCTGAATCCTATTAACTGATTCGTGGTAGAGAAAGATACGGGACATCTTCGAACAGGGCACTATCTTTTCGTGTTCTTACCTAATTGAACCACATGTTTGTGGAGTCTGATGAGCAACTCTTCTACCTTTACCTGTGGCATCTCTGCACTACGTGGTGGCTTACTTACTTAGTGACCGAAATGCCCAATTAACACTTAGGTCAAATCGTGTAGACTGGCAGAAAAGAAGAATAGTAAGTGTCTCTCTGAAGTTGAATGGGGGAGATGGCATTACTGGAGATACTCTTGTCCTCTGTGGAGGAGTGAAAATTGGTAGGTGGTCTGAAAAAGCATGCTAGTTGAGGTGGCGTAGAGAGGATAAAGCAATGAGTGAAATGGATAAATAATTGGACCAAGAATAAGACCTTCTAGTTTTCCTTCTCAATTCTAATACTTCCTAGCAGAGAGGCCCTGGGGATTTCACTTAATTTTCCTGAGTTTGGTTTTCACGTGTGTAAAATAAGGATAAAAACTACCTTGCCTACCTCTCTGAGGCTTTGGGAAGATCAGGCTGGATAATATCCATGAAACAGCTTTATGAAATTTATAGTTCCCTTTAAATCATCGTTTTTGTTATAATCATTATCATAAAGCACTCTAGTGTGTACAGTGGGACTTCTTTACTGAAAGTGTGTCTTTTGTCTTTTAAGAGAGATTCTAAGGTGAGTCCCACCTTTGTATTCAGTGGTAACTGAAGAGCTCATCCCTGGAGTCTGCGAAGTCAAAGCAGAGCACAAGAAACTGCACGTACAGGTCTGAAACCTGACTAAAGATCAGGGAACTACAGAGTATAGTTCAAGATAAAGCTGTCTCTTGATCACTTTCTCTGGGGAGAAAAAAGAAAAGAAAAAGGAACAAGAAGAAAAGGCAAAAAGACACTGCCGCCCAGAATGGAAGTCTTGATATAATAATGCCTGAGTCTGGCTTCTTGAGAGGAGTTTAATCACTGCTTAGTCAAGAAAGAGGCAGAAGGAGGGCTGTCACCTCATTCTCTGAAGAGACAGGTCAAAAATCTGCCTCCGCTTTTTGTGACAATTAATCCCACTGCATTCTCTCCACAAGAGACCTTGAGAATGGCAAGGCCTTTATAGATATAAGGAATCTTTCTGACGGTTACACATCCAGATTCCAAGGAGAGTGTGCATTTGTGTGTCCATCACAGTGGATAGTGACAGTATGGCTAGAGAATACTTACACAATAAAAGAAGAGAAAGTACTCTTAGAGTCTGAGTGCCTAATTACAGGTGCAATGTGTTTAGATTCTTGGTTGGCATTTTGAAAATATTTCTACAGTATCATCAGTGAAGCCTAAATTTAAACAGTGTGGTTCATCTGAAATTTAGGTGCCCTATTGAATTAAAATCAGAAATGAATCCAGTTGCTCCAATATTTCTTCCTCCAGAGAATATAGAGTTGGGAACGGGGATTTAATTTGGGAAAAATAAGAATCTCTTGACCTGCCTCACACATAACACATTAAAGCCAGCCTAGTTTTATTTCTTTTGTTCACTTGTAGTTGATTCTAAGCAAAAGCGAAGAAAGAGGAATTGTTTGATTTTTGGATGGTTTTACGCTTCCCAATTCTCAATGATTTACCACATCTTTAAGCCCTCACCCTGTGTCACTAAACAACTGAGAGTTTTGTTGTATCTAGCAAAGTCACAAGAAAAGGCAATTGCAACAGAACACAGTGTCTAAAGTCACATATTTCAATATCACAAAGATGTTGGAGATAATTTATTTATGTCATTTTAATTTGCAGATCACAGAAATGAGATTGAGAAAAATTAAATGGCTTCCAAGGTTACAAAACTTATTAATGTTGAAACAGGTTGAAAACCCAAGTTGAAACAGGTTGAAAACCCAAGTTTTCTGACTCCTGCATCAGTGAAGTTGCCTCTGTGTGTTGTCTCTCTCCCTTTTCCCCAGACTTAGTTCTGTGCTAATGCTTCCAAACATTAGAGAACTCAGTGCTCTGTGAACATGTCATGTTCTTCAGGCAGCAAGAATAAAACTATTGTGGTAATACGTTTTCACATATTTCCTATATTGATAGGTCCAGAACAGGCAGTAAAAAACTCATTTGATGCCTTTCAAAAATATCTGCTGTAAATAAGAATCCTTCTCTGAGTTGCAGAGACAGCATTGAAACTCTGTGAACTAACATGCCAGCAACAGGGACTGTACTCTGCCATTTTTCTATATATTCAGTAATGATGTCATTTTTATAAATAATACAAATTTCTAAAGAAGGAAAATAAACATAAGATGAAGTTATGAAAAACAAGTAATGCTTGAACGTGCAATATTAGAACAAAAAAATGGATCCTAAGGTGAGCAACTACTGCGTATATGCTCATCATTAAAATTAATTTTAAAAAGTTTAACCTGCACATAATAATATTTTTTTCATAGGTAGAGACCAAAAAAAAAAAAAAAACCCCAACATAATTACAATTATTTGTGTGTATTGTTGTAATTAAGGAGGTTGCTTGTTTGGGTTCACAGTTTGTTAGGAATGAACATCTCAAAAGACTAAACAGGAATTTAAAAAATGAATAAAAAACAAGTATTTATATAATTACGAATATTTGGCATTCACTAAGCTGTCCAATCTTCTTCTCCTGACTGAAAAGTGAAGAAGGGAAATATGGAGTTTATTTAAGTTTTATTTTGGTATAAGGGTGTCTTCCATCCCTAAGGTGCCTGGATAGATGTGTACATTAGGCTGAATAATGCCTCCCCCCAATCCACCACCTCCACAATAACAAACAACAACAAGAGCAAGAACAACAACAAAACACAAAGAAACAGATACTCAAATCCTAAGCCCCTCTGAATGCTATCTGGAAAAAAGAAATTTGGAGTGTGATTAAATTAAGGATGTTGAGATGGAGAGATCATTGTGGATTATGAATGTGGTCCAATACGTAATCACAAGGCTCCTTGTACAAGGCAGGCAGAGGGACGTTTGACAACAGGGAGCAGAAGGCCAGGTAACCACAGCAGCAGAGTTTGCAATGATGTGGCCAAGAGCCGAGGAATATGGCAGCCACTGAAATCTGGGACAGGCAAGAAATGGATATTCCTCCAGAGCCTTCAGACTGAACCAGTCCTGCCACCTCCTCGATTTTGGCCCTCAAAGACTCATTTCAGTCATCTGGCCACTAGGATTGTGAGAGAATAAATGTCTGTGGTTTTAAACCATTGGGTTTGTGGTGATTTGTTAAAACAGCAGTTGGAAACCAATATAATAGCAATAGATAAATTTATTAAGATAAGGAACGATGTCATCTGATCAGAAAAATATTAAAATTAAATTATGTCCTTACCCTGGAACTTTGGAGGAAAAATCTCACTGAAAAGTTTAGTATCTTCATATGATCATCTTGTTTTCCTGTTGTTAAATTCATCAGAAAAGGGAAATACATAATATGTCATATAACCTGTGCTCTGGATTAGGCATTGGCAGAATTTTGGCAAATCCTAATAATCTTGAAGATGGCTCATCCAGGATACCTGTAAATAAATTACTCAGTAAGAGCTGCTCCCAGTAGAAGTTCATCCCAATGTACAGCTTTCGTAGCTAAGTATTTTTTCCTCTGATATTCTCTCTATATCTTGTCATACTCATTTAAAGGAAAGCTGTTTTTTAAGGTGATGTACTGCACTGGTCTGCACCTGGATATTTCCAGGATGTGGGGATCTTGCAGGTCACAGTATCATGAATGATCCTTACCAGCCCCGGGGGAGAACATAAATGAAAGCAGGTGAGATGTCCTGAGCTCTTGCTCTCACATATGCTCCCCCAACACCCATCTCCATCTATTTACAAGGTATTATTACCTAGTGGTAGAAGCCAAATTCTAACCAATACTGAGAACTCTCCAGGGAGCAGTAACTTGAATTGGAATAAAGGTCAAGCTATTTACAAGAATGTAAATGTGAAGGTGTCTGCTCATTTTATTTTATGGACTCGTTCACAAATAGCCCTGGGAAAGAGAACATGAGATTAAATCAAAAGTAAGTTTTAATAGGTAGAACAGAGAATTTGGAAGCTGAAATTCTGTAAGTGAATCTGAGCTTTACCCTTTTCAGATACTTTCCTCATGTACTGTGGCAGATACACACTAAGGTGAATCCCAGTGAGCCACGCTCATGTAAAATACGCACCCCCCCACCCCCCACCCCTGGGAGGATGGGTGGAATCTGTGATTTGCTTCTGGTCAATAGAATATGGCAAAGGTGACAGGATGTAACTCCATGATTGCATCGCATTGTATGAGACTCCCATCTCAGCAGACCAGACAGATTATTTTGCTAGCCTTAAAGATATTAGGTGCCATGCTGTAAGAAGGCCTGTGGGAGGGTTATATGGCAAGACCTGAGAGAGAGGAGTAACTCAGAGAGCTGAGAGTGATCTATGCATGCTAGTCAGCAAGAAATCAGAATCTTCTGCAAACAATCATGTGAGCTAGGAAGAGAACTGGACCCTGGGAAGGAACACAACTAGCTGGCATCTTGATGGCAGCCATGGGAGACCCTAGAGGACTCAGCCAAACTATGTCCTAACTCCTGATCCACAGAACCTATGAGATAGTAAATATATGTTGTATTAAGCTGCTAGGTTTGTAGTAATTTATTAAAAAACAATAGAAAATTAATACATCCATAAAATCTATAAATCAGCTTCTTAGAGTTTGTCAAATAATGCCAGCAGAATAACTTGTGCATAGTAAAACTCAGTGAATATTAGTTATCAACATGCTTAATTGACAACTTTGAAAACTAAGAGATTAATACCAGGCAAGATCTATAAACCTATAGTTCTATAATTTTTTTTCATATATAGAGGGGCTAGGCTATCCTTAAGCTTTAAGCACTTTGTTGAACCTGATAATTCCCAAAACAAAATAAATAATCTAATCAACCTAAAGACTTGGAGGACAAACATTTTGTCACTGTCCTCAGCGGGTATGAATCCACTGTTTTACATTTTGATGTATCTAGTCTTTGACACTGACATCACATTCTTTCAATAAAATTCGTTTCATGTAAATTATTTTAAAAGAGTCACCTTAATCCCAATAGATAATTGCGAGTTAATTATTTGGGGAGAAGGGTTAGTAGAACAAGCTGGACTCTAGATCTTAACTTGTACTTGGACACCACTTTGCAAATACATCCCTTGTGTGGACTTTGAAGTCAAAGACCTGGGCTTACATCTAAGTTCTGTTATTACGTTTTATTTGACATTGAAAGTCACTTTTCCTGGGACCTCAATTGTCCTAACTTCAAATGAAAGTTTTCCTCATTATTACTGCTGGTGTCTATGAAGATATTTTCTAAATTGTAATGCCCTATGAAATGTTACTTATTGTTTATTTCCCATTTTACTGATCCTTTATAAACACATAAGAATGACAAATAAGTCCCACAAGTTCATTTTTTCTTTTGTTTCTCTTGCCTTTGGAGATGTATCATGAAAAAGTTTGCTTTGGCCGATGTCGTAGAGATTGCTGCCTATGTTTTCCTCTATGATTTTGATGGATTCCTGTCTCACATCGAGGTCTTTCATCCATTTGGAGTTTATCTTTGTGTATGGTGTGAGAGATTGGTCAAGTTTCATTCTTTTGCATGTAGCTGTCCAATTTTCCCAGCACCATTTATTGAAGAGACTGTCTTTATTCCACTGGATGTTTCTTCCTACTTTGTCAAAGATTAGTTGCCCAAAGAGCCGAGTGTCCATTTCTGGGTTCTCTATTCTGTTCCATTGGTCTATGTGTCTGTTTTCATGCCAGTACCATGCTGTCTTTGTGATCACAGCTTTGTAGTACAGCTTGAAATCCAGCAAGATAAAAAGCTTCTGCACAGCCAAAGAAACAGTCAAAACAAAACAAACAAAAAAAAAAACAACTAAGAGGCAGCCCATGGAATGGAAGAAGGTATTTGCAAATGACACTTCGGATAAGAGACTGGTATCCAAGATTTACAAAGAACTTCTCAAACTTAATATACAAGAAACAAATAAACCAATCAAAAAATGGGCAGAAGATATGAACAGACACTTTTCCAATGAAGACATGCAAATGGCTAACAGACACATGAAAAAATGTTCAAAATCATTAGCCATCAGGGAAATTCAAATCAAAACCACATTGAGATACCACCTTACACCAGTTAGAATGGCAAAAATTGACAAGGCAGGAAACAACAAATGTTGGAGAGGATGTGGAGAATGGGGATCCCTCCTACATTGTTGGTGGGAATGCAAGTTGGTATAGCCACTTTGGAAAACAGCGTGGAGATCCCTTAAAAAGTTAAAAATTGAGCTACCCTATGATCCAGCAATTGCACTCCTGGGTATTTACCCCAAAGATACAGACCTAGTGAAGAGAAAGGCCATATGCACCCCAATGTTCATAACAGCATTGTCCACAATAGCTAAATCATGGAAGGAGCCGAGATGCCCTTCAACAGGTGACTGGATTAAAAAGATGTCATCCATATATACAATGGAATATTACTCAGCCATCAAAAAGAATGATTTCTCAACATTTGCTGCAACATGGATGGGACTGGAGGAGGTAATGCTAAGCGAAATAAGTCAAGCAGAGAAAGACAATTATCATATGGTTTCACTAATCTATGGAACATAAGAAGTAGGAAGATCGGTAGGAGAAGAAAGGGAAGAAGAAAGGGGGGGTAAATAGAAGGGGAAATGAACCATGAGAGACTATGGACTCTGGGAAACAAAATGAGGGCTTCAGAGGGGAGGGGGATGGGGGAATGGGATAGGCTGGTGATGGGTATTAAGGAGGGCACGTATTGCATGGTGCACTGGGTATTATACGCAAGTAATGAATCATGGAACTTTACATAAAAAACTAGGGATGTACTGTATCGTGACTAACATAATACAATAAAAAATTATAAAAAAAAGAATGACACATAAGAAAAAGGTCTCTCATGCGTCCTCATTTTCTACAGTCTCAATAACATAGGTAAATTCTTGTTCTGTGATAGTCATTTTTAAAAGAAATTATTTTAACTCTCTTTTATTCTTCTCTAGCAGTTACATCTGCTGCTCTCACACTCATTATCCTTCCCATCTCTTCAGTTTCTTTCATTCAAGTGAGAAAATCCATCAAGGTGATCAAAGAAAATGTCAAACATGGTAAAAAAGTTGAGTTAGATCATCAGCGCACTTCAAAGACTTCTGACTATGGCATTATCACAAGAAAGCAAGTACCCAGCAAACTGTTATCAAAATCACTGATCAGGTCTTAGAAGAAATTAATTGTGCTACACGTTAAAATTTGTGATAGAGAATCCTGGATTTTATAACTCCTAAAAAGCAGTATTGCATATAATGTAGCATTGTATGTGATGAAACATGT
This sequence comes from Ursus americanus, assembly GCF_024610735.1. NCBI lineage: Eukaryota > Metazoa > Chordata > Mammalia > Carnivora > Ursidae > Ursus > Ursus americanus. The sequence continues at coordinate 11,652,521 of NC_142145.1, read as the reverse complement.
CTTAGTAGATTTGGAAAGCAGGGCCTCCAGTTTGATGAGTGGCCGATCCTCAGAGGGATTCCATTTAACTTTGCATTAAGCACCTAGAAAGACATTTACAACTATTATCTCTAAGGAAGGAAGCAGTAAATATTTTCTATCTAAATTATCATACTTCTAAACTATGTGGTGGAATATATAATTCTGGACAGCAGGTAATAAGCCTATTTGCTTTTTTTCTTTTAAGATTATTTATTTATTTGAGGTGGGGGGAGGCAGAGGGAGAGAGGGAGAGTCTTAAGCATGGAGCCCGATGCAGGGCTCATCCAACAACCCTGAGATCACAACCTGAGCCATAACAAAGAGTTGGACACTTAACCCACTGAGGCACCCAAGCAACCCCTGATGATCAGATATTTCTTATAGATACTTGTATGAAGTAATATTGGCTCATTTAAAAATTTTATCAGAATAGAAAAGCATACAAAGAAAACCAAAATCTTTCTCTCCTGTTCCCAGTTCTTCACAAATATGACTAGCCGTAACCTAGTCTGTGTTTCAGGTGATGCTCCTAGCAGGGAAGGGCATTTTCACTGAGACCTCAAGCAAAGGTTAGGACATAGCCATTGCATAACATGAAAAAAAATATTACTTTTAGAAGGAAAGTCATATGTAAAGGTCCTTGGAGAATGTGGAAATAGTGTCGAGGAAAATTAAAGAACTTTAGATTTCTGGAAGATACATATTAAAGAGAAAAGTTGTGAGAGAAGAACCTATAAAATTAGAAAGGGATTATGGGATCTCATAAACCATGTTGAGGAATTGTAGACTAACCTAATGGGAGAAAGGTATTTACTTAGATAACTTAAGGATGAGCAGGAGACAGACTTATGTTGTGTGCTAAAACAAAGGAAAACATCAGCACTTTGCTTTTAACAGTTTGGCTGCTCAGATATCCTAAGAAACAAACAGCTGGAATCATTGTTTTAAAGGTAGATGAGATCATAAAGACAAAGGGAATCCTAGAGGGAAAAAGTAAAAAAAGCTTAAACCAGAAAGTTATCGCAAAAACCACAGGTGACCATGGAAGCATAAGTCTGTATAATGCACTGGATTTCAATACTTATTTGGGTGGTGAGAGAGAAGTTTGATAATGTTGGAGAACCTGAACAGAGATATCCTCCATGTAGAATTAGGACCATTGCAGGGCAAGAAACTTAGTGTGATATGGGTAAGAAAAACACCCATTCTCTGGCAATGAAAGCTGCCAAGGAATATTTTGTATCCCAGACTTTGAGTCAGGTTTTAAAATTAGAGTCTGTACTAAGAATCTTAGTTGTGACGGGGTATAATTTGGCATAACATAAGCAATTAAAAGCTCCTAAGAGACAAATTAAAATTAAAAGTGTGGTGAGTAATACCTTTATCTTTCTGACATAAATAATCGCTGTCCTCCTGGAGTAACATATCTTCAGCACAGGGCTAGCATCATTTCCACAGCAGACTTCTCATCATAAACTTTAGATGCCAGAAGGCTTTGGGCTCATGTATTCACAGTGCTAAAACCAAAAAACAAAACGAAACAAAAAAAACCTGTCAAACAAGAATCCTGTAATTGACAACCATCCTTCAACAGTGAGGGAGAAATTAAGACATTCCCAGTAAACAAAAACTGAGGGAGTTCATAACCACTAGACCTATCCTGCTAGAAATCCATGTTTAAGGATTGGTAGACTTAATACTGCTAAGATGTCAGTACTACTCAAAGATAACCACAGATTCAGTGGAATCCCTACAAAAATCCGTCCTAATATTCATATAGAATCTCAAGTGACCCTGAGTAGCCAAAGCAATCTTGAAAAAGAAGAACAAACTAGGAAGGTTCACACTAATGAACCTCTAATTTCAAAACTTATTACAATTACTGTTCAGTAATCAAAATGGTATGGGACTGATAGAAAGACAGACGTATAGACCAACGGAAAAGAACAGAAAGCCAACAAAGAAACCCTTGAGTGTATGTTCAAATGATTTTTCACATGGGAACCAAAACCATGCAATGGGGAAAGGACAGTCTTTTCAATAAATGGTCTGGAAAAACTGGCTATCCACAGGCAAAAGAATGAAGTTGGACACTTACCTAACACCACATGCAAAAATTAACTAAAAGTTCATTGAAAATTCATCAAATTCATTACAGATAAGAGCTAAACTATAAAACTCTTACAAGAAAACGTAAGGGAAAAGCTATTTGAAAGTAGATTTGGCAGTGATTTCTTGGATATGATACCAAAGTCACAGACAACAAAAGAAAATTATAAACAAACTGAACTTTGTGAAAATTAAGAATTTTATGTATCAAAGGACACTATCAACATAGTGATAAGACAGCCTACAGAATGGGTGAAAATATTAATCATATCCCTGATAAGAGATTAATATTCAGAATACATAGAGAACTTCTAAATTCAATACAACAATGACAAAAAACCCAAACAACTGAATTCAAAGATGTGAGCAAAGGACTTGAATAGAAATTTTTCCAAAGAGGGTATATAAATGGTCAATAAGCACATGAAAAGATGCTCAACATCAGTAATCATTAGGAACATGCAAATAAAAATCACAATTAGACAGTATTTCACATCAGGTAAGATGGCTACTATCAAAAAATCAATAAACAAAACAGAAAACAACACATTTGCAACAATGTGGAGAAAGTGGAACACCTGTGCATTGCTAGGGGGGGATATAAAATGGTGCAGCCACTGTGGAAAACAATATGGAAGTTCCTCAAAAAAATAAAAATAGAATTACCACGCGATAATCTCCACTTCTGGGTACATAACCAAAATCATTGAAATCAGGATCTTGAAGAGATGTTAATATACTCTTGTTTATAATGGCATTAGGCACAATAGCCAAAATATGGAAATGACCCAAAGTTCCATCAGCAGATCCAAAAGCATCCTGACTTTAGCTTGTAAATTCTTTGCCTTAAAGTCTTTCTCAGTGATTTAAGGGGAAAAAATAATCCTTTAAGTGACATTCACTTTGTTAAAAGCTGGAAATCTAAAGGTTATGCAGGTATTATTTCTTACCTCAAATGGATAAAAAGCACATGAGATTTTTTTTTCAGGTCTGCATAATGCTGTAACAATTTTAACTTTTTAGAAAAAGTTAAATCAAAGAATGAGGATGTACTCAGTGCATCTAAATCTCATTCCTCTCGTGTCTAACATAGTCAATTGTCTTACTCAGTTTGGGCTTCTATTAAAGAATACCACAGACTAGGCGGCTTAAACAAGAAACATGTACTTCTCCTGGTTCTGGAGACTGAAAGGCCAAGTCAGGATGCCCACATGGTATTGGCTGGTGATGGCCCTCTTCCTGGTTTGTAGATAGCAGTCTTCTTCTTGTATCCTTAAATGGCTAAGAAGGAGGGCTGGCTCTCTGCCCCTTATTAAGATGCTTAATCCCATCATGGGGCTCCGTCCTCGTTGCCTAATTACTTCCCAAATTTCCTGCCTGCAAATACGATCACATTAAAGCTCCAGCATATGAATTTGGAGGCAGGGGACACAAACATTCAGCCCACAGCATCCAGCAAATTCTGTGTTTCTATGTATTTTTCTAAATTGTGCACAAAAACTGAACAATTTCTTCTTTTGCTCATCACTTTCTTGCAATTCATCATAGATAGCAAGAAGAAAATATTTAGAATTTGCATCATTCTGTCCGCAAATATCAGTGGCCAGCTCTCAGAAATCATTAGTTAGTACCATTTCCATTTTTCTCATATATGTTGATCTTCTTTCCAGCTTTGAATAACCTTTCCTCACTATCCTAATATTTCTTAAAATAATGTCCTCAATCCTCTCCCAGTTTCCACTGAGTCTTCTCGAGGCACGCCCAGTTTTCAAAAACAGTTTCCCAAAGCCTTCTCAGCTTCTATCTATCAGCCAAGACACAGGAGAGAGAAAATAGGCCTTCCTCTCCATAGGAGGAAAGTTCAAGAACTTGTGGCCATTTTTATTTTGTCATGTATGTTAATTGATACAAACACAAGAAGGAAAGCCCAACTGCTGAGCACATTTTGTCTTGGTCACATTATATCACTTTGGCTAACATCCCCTAGGCCAAATCCGAAGTCAAGGGACAGGAAAATGCACTCCTGTATCAGTGGGAAGAACTGCAAAGTTACATGGCAAAGGGCAGGGAGGATGCGTATTTGTGGTCAATAACTCAGTCTCCCGGAAGAGCTCTTAGTGGCAAAACATAGCCTAACTTTTCTTCTGTCTTCATATTAAACGCTACTTCAATGTCCTTTTAGAGTATGAAGGCAGCAGATTTAATAGGCATTTCAGTACATGTAAGTATGGAATTGGGAAGTGTTTTTGCCAGATTCCAAAGAGTTCGGAGAAGAGCCCTATTTTTCACCAAATCTGAGTCCTGTTCTGATACATTTGCCACAGACTCCAGCTCTGTGGGAAAAGAACGCCGAGATATACACATGTGGAAGGAGAAGGAAGGGCGTCCTGTCGGTCCCCTTTACTTCTCTAAGGTTTCATATGAACTAAATAATCATGCCATTTCAAGTAGAAAGTAATTTTAGTCGTGAAATGAGGTTTCCTTTTGCCAGAGGGAGGCAAGAATGGAAAGAGCACAATTAGTAACAATCGTTTTTTCAATGGTAATAGAGGTATATGTGGGTATAGCAGTCGTATCCAAACACAAACCATGACGTTCACGAAAGGAAAATTCATGATTATCTGCATATTGTGCTACTGTCCCATTAGGAAATAGAAAATCACACTTCTAGAATAGCTTTCAATTAATGGCTCTTATTATAGTATATCTAGTTTTTTATTGTGTCATTAATGGTTATATGGTACAATTAGTCCTTAAGCATGTGATTAATATTCTACTAACTGCTTAATGCTATTTGGCATTCATTACCAATGAATAGATATTTAATAAATGCCAGCTTATTCCTTGGCAACAACGCAAATGAAGTTTTCTTATTTCTCTGTGAATATACCCCACTTTCCCTATCTTCTCCTCCCGAGAAGCCCTCAACTTTCATGGTGACACCCATTTAAGGAAATATCAGTATATATTAAGTATATGTTATAGCTTATTTTGTTAGTGGTGTTATTGTTTTATAAATAAAATGTTTAGAATATAAAATATTTTAGGATGTACATGTTTTTTTAACCCTAACTGAGAAATCATGAACAATGTCTGTGCTTTCTTTTCTTCCATAATTCATAAACTATAGCTACTCTAAAGACAGCAAACTAACTGCCGTAATTAGGAAATCAATATAAGTGTGCCAAGATGATGTCACCACTTCAAAGGACAATAGAAAGTTCAACAGTTAAATGAACGTATCAGAGAAGACTATTCACTGGGGTCTAAAATACTGTGAATAAACAATTCCTGAAGCTTATTTTCCCTGAGGAAGGATACCCGTTACTTGGCAAAGGGCAGAGAGGAACATATATACAGGGTCATAGAATTTTCATGTTCTATGAATGTAGCTGAAGTAAGCAAGAGGTTGAAAGTCTGGGGATTGAGAACACAATCATTTCAAGCCTTTATTAGTATCTTTACTTCGTTTTAATTTATAATTCATTACATGGTAAATATTATTTATAAATATCTAACATCATGTCTGACATAAAATATGGAAACCACCTGGGAGGGGTTAGGGATTTTTAAATGATAGTCCTTATCATTAGCTTTTTCAATCTCTGTAGGCACTTTCACTTTGCATCTAACCAGGCATGCTGATTTCTTACCACATTTTACTTATTTCCAAATATTTGTTACTTTACATACACATGTATGCAACTGTTATTCCGAGTAATTAGAATGAAATTATAAACCAGTCTTTTTTATTTCCTGGATGGATGTTAAAATCCAATTCACTTTGACCCTCCCCTCCCAAAAAAAACCCACACAATTCTTCTAATCTACAATTTAAATAAATGGGCAGAGGGGAGTATTTGTAATTCACAGCCACAGTAGTGAAACTCAAAAAATATCCTCCTCAAAAATATTTTCTCCTGATCGTTCTGCAGCCTTGTGTTCAGATGTAGTCCTGACAAACTTACTTGTAACCGTACTATGGTAATGTGCAAATTCTAGGCTATCTCACAATTTTCAATAGTATCTATCATTTTTCATAGTTTGATGTATCAGTTACATTGTCTATTTTTTCATCCTATTGCACATCATAGAGTTGACTTCACTGAGGACATCTGAGAAAGTCCGGTATAAGAGATTAAAATCCATAAAGCATTACTATATATGTGTGCATCTATAAGAGAAGAAAAATCTTCCTCAAGCATCTTCGGGTTTACGGATGGATCTGAAAATTAAACTGATAAAGAGAGATGAACAGGAAAAAAGCCTATGTATTTATTTTATATAAGTTTTATAAGACACAGGAACCTTCATAAGGAAATGAAGACTGGACGAAATGGCTGACCCTTAGTACTTTTATGCTGGATATAATGAGGAGTGGACACCCGGGGAGAGATTTGGTGGGTCAGAGGGTATGAGGGAAGTGTAGCAAATTGGGGGAAACAGTAGGGCCTGTTTGTTCAGATTCACCTCAGTGTCCCTTTGTCTTTGGGGAAAGTGGTGCTCCTTTCCTCAGGCTATAAGGAGACACGCCCCACATAAAGTCTTTCTGACCGAATTTAGGAGAAAAGGGCGAAGGGAAGGCCATGGTGACCTTCCTGCTTCTGCCATTTTATCAGACTTCTTCAGCTTAAAATATTCAGTATGCTAAGGTGCCATATTTTAGGGTAGCGTGTTCTAAAGCCCGTCAGTTATGTACTAAGTAACAAATATTAGTATACATAGAAAAAGAGTAAGTGATTAGAGTTACCTGGATTTTATTAAGGACATTTTAATGGAGAAAGATTTAAGTATGGTTTTGAAGACAGGTGGAAAGGAAGGAAACAGAAGGCCCTCAAGCTCAAACAAAGAGGTTACATATAGCAGCTCTGTCCACCCCACTATTCCTGTTACTTTATTTACCTATAGTTATGCACACTTTTCTCCCCCATCTCTTCTCAACACACACACACTCACTCACAAATACTCTTTTTTTTCTGTTTTATTGAGATATTTTTTGACCTCTGAACAAAGCGTAAATAATTTATCTTTCACACCTTCTTTATTGGACTGTAACCCAAATAATTTTATATTTTGAAATTAATTCAAAAATAGCCAAATACTGGGGTGCCTGGGTGGCTCAGTTGGTTAAGCGTCTGTCTTCTGCTCAGGTTATGATCTTGGGTTCCTCGGATCAAGCCCTGTGTCGGGCTCCCTGGTTAGTGGGGAATCTGCTTTTCTCTCTCTCTCTCTCTCCCTCTGCCCCTCCCCACCACATGTTCTCTCACTTTCTCTCTCAAATAAATAAATAAAATCTTTAAAAAATAGCCAAGTACTATACAAACATATTTTTATTTTGATTAAATAATTATGACATTTTTAAAAATATAAAACTTCTATAGTACCATACAACACCATCCAGGATAAGGTAGGTGCGTGAGTGTGTGTGTGTGTGTGTGTGTGTGTGTATTTCCACATGTACATATGGTATGCATATATGTGTGTGTTTGGATATGTATATGGGTGTACACACATATTTAGAGATATGTATACTAGGATAGACCCTAAAAAGGTGGGGGGCAATAAGCAACTCATCTAGCAAACTGGGGCAGCCCCATCAAAGATAAGTACACTAAAAAAGAGGCTATGTGGGGCTCATTCTTAACATATGTTTTTGCCATAACATTAAAGACAAAAATCATACTAAGTTTCATTGATTTTCAGGAAAGTGGCAGCCCCAACAGTCCTCTTAAAGATCAAAATAGTTTTGTATTATTTTGGGGGCATGATATTTGTTTTCATATTACAGAATTTATTAGATGATTTCAACTGAATGTTTTTTAGTTTGTCATTTAAATGCATGAAAAACAAATTCGTAGTTTCAGACCTCTGGGTAGATGTTACGAATCTTGAGGCATGATAAAAATGACAATAATTTTCTTTCATACAATGGTAATAAGAGAATAAAGGGGATCTTTTGATGATAAATGCCACTTTCGCAACTTAGGTTTCTGTTTGGTGCCAAAAAGCTGAGGAAAATATGTAGAACGTTTTGTTAAAGTGTCTATTCTTTCCATCAATCTTCATGAAAGCATATTTTTTTTATCTGATGTTACCGGGACCCTTCTGCCCCCTTTAATCTACTAGTTTAAAATGATTGGGGTTAATTGTCCCTCACAGGACATGAAATAGTTAATAAGTTACTGGAGCTTGGTGAACTTATGGTAAATGAAAAGAGCAGCCAAGATACTGGCAGAGTTCTGGAAATAGAGTTCCCACGAAGTACTCCGCATTCCCAGATGGCTAAAAGCATCGAAACGTGTCCATACTCAGCCGATTTTTAGGCCTTTTGATGTTTCTAGGTGACTGTTGTCAAGATAATAACTTCGAGTCATGGAGAAATGATGTACATCTGTGCAAATCATTTATCTATAAAAGGGACGCATTTACAGGGATAGTGTCAATAAAATGGATTTTTAAAGAAAACATGGATTTTGTGCATTTACTCCACATTTAGTATCATAGTTTGTGTCAGTCTAGAGATTAACTCTCCTCCAAAGGGGTAAATGCGTGTTCTCCTCTTGGTTTGCCATCTGCACAGCAAAGGCAAATAGGTCTTCCTCTCAGAGGAGGTGCAGTGCTTCAGCTCTGACTCAGAACGAATTTCAGTGGCAGGGATATATCCAGAGTCCTTGCCGTTCAGAATGGCACCTGCTTGTTAGAAAACATTGCACTAAACCTCACTTACGTCCTGCCTTCCCCCTCCCTCTTGCCCTTCTCCCCCTGCCTTCTCTCTCTCTCTCTCTCTCATTTATCTTAAAAATTGCATCTGTCCCTCCTCTAGTTGCTCCCAAAGTGTACTTTTCCAAATGTTTGAGTTGAGAAGCTGTGTAGAATGGGCTAAATTAAATTTAATGAAGGGGAAAATGTGACTTTCTCTAAGACTAGGTTCCCTAAATTTAATTTTGCACCTTTATTTTTAATCATATTCTTAATTATATGCCTTACGAAAAATATAATATTCTTATAGGAAAAAATCCAAGATATTCTGGGCATTGAGTGTTCACACTATTATGTAATTTTAATGCCATTTGTTTAAAAATTCTAAAACAAAAATATCTTATTAGCTTCAAAATGGGGGACTGGGACATTTACAAAAAAAGAATGGGCGTTCTTTTTTTTTTTTTTTTAAAGATTTTATTTATTTATTCGACAGAGATAGAGACAGCCAGCAAGAGAGGGAACACAAGCAGGGGGAGTGGGAGAGGAAGAAGCAGGCTCATAGCAGAAGAGCCTGATGTGGGACTCGATCCCATAACGCCGGGATCACGCCCTGAGCCGAAGGCAGACGCTTAACCGCTGTGCCACCCAGGCGCCCCCAAGAATGGGCGTTCTTGAATAGACTTTTCTTCAAAGGGATTGAAAATAGCTTCTGATACTGTGAAAATGTGGGAGGGAAGTAAATGAAAGATGCTGATGAACTCAGTGTCCTGCTGGTAAGTCTTTGCCATAGATGCTAAGGGTCACCTTGGATATTCGGCTGCATTTGATTGTTCACATGCTGGGGAGGGAGGAACCAAAGGTCAAAGGTTGTTTTCGGCACTGTCAGAGCATATACTGCCATTTTACAACAAACATTCTGTAATGTACTTTTCCACATGATTTCAAAAAGCATGTGATGTCTTCATTTTCATGTAATGATGAAGAACAAATATAAAATCTAATAAAATAATATGTATTAATAGGCAAATACCTGTGATGAGCAGTACTCGAACTTGCTCCTCATGTCCAGAGAATCTGCTTTAAATAATGTGTGCAGCCTGGGAGTTAGGATTTGTCAAGAACTTTCCAGAAGATTCTGATGTGCAGTTAATGCTCAGCTCACTGGTTTAAAATATATGTAGAATTCCTTTGAAGGTGACAGCCACACACACACACACACACACACACACACACACACACACACACATATCTATATAATTTCACATTATGTGCAATTTCAAAATTCTATATACCTATATATGATAACTCTCATTTTAGTAATGATAATTTCTTCAGTAATTAACATCATGTGGTTAATTGTCTCTTCAATATGGCAGTTCCCAAGAAAATGTAAGAAACAATCTGGCAAATTATGATGCACATGTGTATCGTTCATCCATAGATGAAGGACCAGGACTAAAATAGATTTCACACAGAGATTCTAGCATAAAATGAACCGCAGTGTTCAATGACTGATTTTTATCTTGGACTTGATTCTCAGGAATTTCTAGTTTACTTATCATGGAAAGAAAATGTGCATGTGCAGATTAACATAACACACCCTAATAATTAGCAAATTGCAGTCATTCTGCAGTGTTATTGGTTATTTTCTTGTACATTAGCATTGCATTGTTAACATCTTACTGGTTTCTAACTTTGATTTTGTATCTTTTCTCCTAATCAATGCAGAATGATCTATTAGAGGTTCTCACTTTAGAAAGAAAGGATTTTTCTTGAATTACCTCTCAATGGTTGTTTAACAAGTTAATTTGCTTGCTAGTCAGTTGGTTTGTCCTTGGTTGGTTTACTGTTGCCTTTTTTCCTTCTGTTTTGTACGGCATTCCAATATGTGTCAGATGCTAACCTATTTAATAGATCTGATAAAGCGTATTTTCCTTAGAAACATTAAGCTCTGATCAAAATGCTCAATCTAGAGATTGAAAAACATAATTCTGGCAAAAACGAAGTGACTTAAATGGGAAGAATGGAGGCTTTTAACTCAGTCAGACAAAATTTCAAACTCCAGCTCTCCAGAGGCTAAGAACATACATAGACTTGGCAAGTTTTGTGACAAGTCTAATCTCCATTTCCTCAACAGTGAGGAGGGATAAGTAATATCTGCTTTATGGAGTTTTTTTGTGAGATTTAGAGATAAGATAAAGTGCCTGGTACTTGGTAAATCCTCAGTAATAATAGCTGTTAATTAATATGTATCACAATGCATATTATACTGCAGTGTGTATTTAAACATTACAATTGCTATTTGAATGTAAAAACTGATGATTTGTAAGGTGATACCTATGTGTATTTTGTTTAAATGATAATCCTTACTTAGGTTTATGAATTTATATCATCATTTATTTTGCTTATACTCTAATCCTCCCTAGAATTAGAATCTCAGGGTTTTTTAAGTTAATATATTATATAGAACAGCACTATTTTTAAATGGTTCATGAACAGATGATGTAAGATTTTAAATAGTTGTTTTTCATTTTAGAGAGAAAGAGCAGGTGTAGGGGGTGTAGAGGGGCCAAGGGAGAGAGAGACAATCCTCAAGCAGACTCCCCACTGAACACAGAGCCCAACTCCAGCCTGTTTCCCATGACCCTGAGATTATGACCTGAGCTGAAATCAACAGTCAAATGCTTAACTGACTGAGCCACCCAAGTGCCCCAGATAATTGAAGATTTTAAAGTACTATTTAAAACATTTATTATTTAACCCTCCTTCATGAAGTCCAAATTTTAGGTAGGTTTTACTAAACTACATAGGTAAATGTTTATATTCATTTATTAAGCAACTACTTATTGACTACTTATATTTGAAAACTTCTGTGCTGGAAATTCCTATGTAAATTTCATTTTTGCTTAAGAGGAGCTATTGAACAACAAAGAATGGAATTATTTTATTAAAACTGTAGTAAATGCTAAGAAAGTCATGCAGGGTGGCATGAGAAGTTTACAATGGAGGGTATGACATAATTTCGGGAGGATAGATAAGGCTTCTCTGAGGAAAATATATCTGAACTGAGCTACCAATAATTTGTAGATATTAACTGGGTGGAATGTGAGCATGTTGAGAGGGGCCATTTCTAGGCTGAGGTACAAAATGGACCATTTTCTTGTTGCAAAAAGGGAAATAGCAAGATTGAGGAATTTCAAGAAGGCTAAGGTCGCTGTGAAGCAGAGAGTGAAGTTGAGAGTTGTTTGAGAAGGGGCTGGTGATTTTTTTGTGCAGAGGATACATAGGTTCTTGTAATGTTTAGGATTTCTTTTTTCTTCATCTCATGAGCAATACTGAGCCTCTGGATTGTTTTAAGCAGGGGGGAAGAGAAATTTTAAGAATAGAAACAGAAAAGATAGTTTAGGTATAGCTAAAGAAGAGCGGAAACATACCAGAAATATTCAAATATAAAATTGATAGGACTCAGTGCATGAGAAAAAATGGTGTACATACTGTTGTATAAAAAAGATTCAATCAAGTAAATTTTTAAGATCTAATTGGCTTTCTTAAGCAATTCCTGGATCTGGCAGCATCCTATTTAGCCAATAGAGTGATGCTCCAAGGAGCTGTACAAAATGGAAGGTTTTTATGGAAAGACAATGGAGCAAGAAGGTAATTAGCAAAAGAATTGTTCCAGGCAAGGTAGCTTTCCTGCAGGGGGAAAACAAGGGACCTTCATGCAGATTGCCTCATCTTTCCATTGACATGCTGATGGAAAAATTCCTGACTGACCAGTTCAGACTTCTGAGAGAGGTAGAAATTGAGATTAGATTACGTTTTAAACCCCAGTTTGGGAAGTCCATCTAAGTGCCGCCATTCTGGGCCTGTGGTTTTCATTTTAATTCTACAAAAGGCCAATCAAGCTTGAAGAAACCCAATCCATACATTGAAGCTTTGTCCACAACTTCCGGAGCATCTCTCTACTGTGGATGAAAAGCCCAAGCTTATTCTGAAAGCAGGCTCCAGGCACTCTGAACATAGAATTTGGGGCTCAGGTAGCTAATGCAAAGTCTGGAAGCAGGAAGCTGGCAGACTCTGAGTGGATACATATTTTTGACCCACAGACTTCTTGCCCTGTAAAAGATCAGGATCAGACAAAGACCAGAGTGGGATCTTGTAAACCATGGTGCCCAGGGCAAGTGCTACTGTTGTTAGAGTTATTTTAGCCATTTTGCCAGTGTGTAGTGGTATCACACCAGGGTTTTTGTATGGCATTCTGCTGATGAGGTTGAAAAAATTTTCAGGTTTATTGGTCTTTTGGATGTAATCTTTTGAGAAGTGGCAATTCAAGTTTTGCACTTTTTTCCTAAAAGAATGCCTGCTTTTTTTTTTTTTCATATTTAATTTTATGTGATTTCATTCTGGATATAATCCCTTTGTTGGTTTTTACAAATAGCTTCTCCCACTCCTTGACTTTCCTTTTTACTCTCTTAATGGCGCCATTTTGATGCAAACCTTCATCACTTTCTTTCCATATGGTTATTGAGAAGTTTTTGATTTACCTTTAATACAAAAATATGATATGGAAATTATATGCCTGGAATGAATATTATCTGAACAATCAAGTTCAACATTTTCCTTCACCAGCTTTTTCTAGCAATTCTCCCATATGTTGTTGAATTGCTGTGAATTGCTCTTAGATTGTAACTGTTCCACTTGCATCCATGTGATTCACTTGTCAAACTCAGCCTACGAACATTGCATTCCTTTTCCACACATTACACACACACATTTATTCACACATGCTCATAAACTCACACACACACACATGTTCTCACACACTCAGGCACAAACCCATATGCTCACTCACATACTCCAACGTGCATACACACATTCCCATTCCCCCCACCACCACCACGACACGCACACTGTGTTTCTCTAGTTTGTTTATTTTTTTCCATGTTTCCCTAGTCTGGAGCAACTGAAGGATTATTGACTCTCAGTAGCTTTTCTCTTAACACAATTTTTTGAAGATGCCTTTACTTATGAAATCATATTGCTTTTGAAAGATGCTTCCATATAGGAAATCCCCATCACTCACTGTAGTGATTCTGCTGATGTTGTCAGAGGTGCTGTTATTGCCAAAGTATCAGCTCTTTTCTGAAATAGCCTTACTCTGAGGCAAAGAGTATTATTTGGAAGTAGGAGTCAAGAGAAAATGTTTATATATTGCTTTTGTTACAAATGAGTAAAATTGAATTACAAAGGCAGTTCGAATTATACCATGGGTTAAGGAGGCTACTTCTGACCTCCCCTGAGAATTGAACATTTTAAAACATCTTCAATAAAAGAAAATATGGCATGATTTCCAAAAAACTGACTTACAAGTTGACATTTTTCTATAGAAATACATATGTCCAAAGAATAAACTAGTTGTGATCTCAAAAGTATATATTACAGATTCAGCAAGTCTACATTTCTGTCATTCATCCTGGAATATTAATTATCAAGGTGGTATTTAAAGTGCAAGCAGACATTTCTTATAAATCCAAATGCTTATGAAGGGAGGTAGTGGAATAGAAGACAAAAAGAGATCTAAGAACATGGTATGTATGTGCTTTCCAAACCCAAGAAAGATTCCAATTTTCCATTCTTAAAACATCCCCTCTGTTCATATCTCTGCCTGGCCTCTTGAATTTACTACATGGATTTCATGACAGATGTAAACAGCAAGGTTAAACAGGGGCGACAATTCGTCCTGCATTTCATGGTAGATTGTTCCTAGAATGTTTGCCTTTGTTCTGTTGTTTGCTTTTGGTTAAGAGCTGGACCCTTGAGGCTCAACAAGATATGCCCTGGAGTCTGTTGTCCTTCCAACTTATCACCTGACAGCACTGATTGTATAGTGTAATTAAAAGTCAAAGCTAGCTTTTGGGATATAGACTCTAATGAAGGAGCCACCTGAAATTAGGACTTAAATAATGAAGGGTTCAGGGACAGGGACGCTGGTATTTGTTATGCATTTTAATAGCAGAAGTTCGCAACTAATTGGAGGCTAACTAAACCCCTTGGACACGTTTCAAGTCACGTCAGTTAATTTTGGTCCCCAAGGAACCTGATAGGACATGCAGCTTAGTACTGCTTTTTTCTATCTTAATTACCACATTGAGTTGTGCTAATATAGATTTACTTTGGAGACATGTTCTATGATTATAGCCAGGTAAACATTGTTGGCCTTTGTTTTTAACTCTAAGAACATCAGATTTTAACTCAACCTTAAAAATAATTGTAAATTTAAAGGTAAATTCCAAATATTTTGAAATCATTGAAATACCATTTAAACATGCAGTTCGTAGAAATGTATATTTATTGAATGTTAAAATAATTTCAAAATATATATATGACAATGCAAGTGATACTTCAAAGATTAGATTTGTGTGTTTTCATTGTCTTGATGTTCAGTTGATTCTAAGCCATGATGTAATAACAGATTCAGTTTATAAGCACCTGCTCAGAGTATACAAAATTTTTAAGTAATAGAGAAAACTAATAACGAGTTAGTTCAACTCTGAGGAACATTCTGTATTCTCCTTTAAAGCAGAGTTTTAGTCAGGAAGTTGTGTAAATTTAATTTGCTAGTTGAAATTCCCAAGATTTTTTGTAAAATACTTCGCCAAGGAGGTTACAAAGCCTCATGAGCTAATTAATACATTTGAAACAAAAGTAGCAGATTTTCTGGAGTGCAAATTTTGATTATAAGACTAATTTATATTTTAGTATTGAAGAACATTTTTATTTCTTATGTATTTATGTATTTATTTTTTCTCTCTTTTTTCTTTTTAATTCCAGTACAGTTAACATAGAGTGTTACATTAGTTTCAATTCTACAATATAGTGATTCCAACAATTATATATATCACTCAGTGCTCATCAAGTTACGTTTACCTTTAATCCCATTCACCTATTTCACCCACCCCCCACTCGTCTCCCCACAGGTAACTATCTGTTTGTTCTCTATAGTTAGTCTGTTTTTCAGTTTGTCTCTTTTTTTCCCCTTCCATTCATTTGCTTTGCTTCCTAAATTCCACATATGAGTGAAATCATATGGTATTTGTCTTTCTCTGACTGACTTATTTTGTTTAGCATTATGCTCTCTAGATCTACACACATTTTAAATGACAAGATTTCATTCTTTTTTATGGCTGAGTAATGTGTATGTGTATATATGTATTTACCACAGCTTCTTTATCCATCCATCTTAATGGACAATTTGGCTGCTTCCATAATTTGACAATTATGAATAATGCTGCAATAAACATGAGGGTGCATATATCCTTTCAAATTAGTGTTTTTGTATTCTTTGGGTAAATACCCAGTAGTTCAATTACTAAATCATATGGTAGTCCTATTTTTAATTTTTTGAGGAAACTCCATACTGTTTTCCACAGTGGCTGTACCAGTTTGCATTCCCACCAATGGTGTAAGAGTGTTCTTTTTTCCCCACATCCTCACCAACATTTGTTATTTCTCGGTTTTTTATTTTAGCCAGTCTGTCAGGTGCAACATTAAAGAGTATTTTTAAAACTGGTATCTGTGCTAAATTTTAATAATTTTAAATACTTTTTTCTTTTGCAAAAGTAAGATGTTTTGCTTTAAAAGTAGGTTAAGATATTTGAACTAAATAAACACTCTCATCATTTTTGGTGTAGTAGTCTATCACAAAATTGAACACTTCAGAAAATTTTCCTTTTGTCTTATTTTTTTCTTAATTCTATGCCTGGGGCACATGGCTTGGACAGAGGCAGCAATGATTTTGCTTCCAGAAGTCTTATATATCCTGAAGACCAGGAATCATAGCCATCACTTCCTCTGAGCCTCTTGATCCCTTCCTTCACTTTCAAAAGTGATGAGAAAAATTAAGGCCTATAAGTGCATCAGTTCTACCTTAAAATGCTCTTTTGTTTTCTCCTATTATTAGCATACAAAATATCCTATTTTAGTACTGCTTTTGTAGAGCAGAATGCACTCTTGGTCATAAGACAGATACAAGCAGAATAAGTTATTCAGAGACACTAAGCTCTAAATTAAAAAGAAAAACAACTAAAAATTCCATTATAGATTCAACCTAAATTGACCCTGTCTGGTGTACCCAATAGTTTGCACAAATGAATAATCCTGTCCGCCATTTTTAATCAGCATACATATTAAAATACTACCAGAAGTACCAAAGAACATGGCAAGAAGAATAAAATGGATTTCAAAAGCAAGACATATCTTGGTTCAAATGCCACCTCATTATGAGTTTAAAAAAATCACTAGTCCTTTATCTTTGATTTCCTCACCTGGAAAAAAAAATGGGTAAAAATACCAAGTGCATGAACAAATATATATATTTTATATAAATATAAATATAAATATATATTTGTTCTTTGTTATGTTAGACTATGCCTTTATAATGTAATTGCCTAGTTAATATTTGTGTGTTCTAGGAGACAATGTAGTGGTCCTTTTCTACCCAAATTTAGCTTCCATATTGCTTCTCAGTATGATTCCCAATATTTCCTCTGCTAAAACAACAGCAATGAAGTATAGCTCTACGGGCGCCTGGGTGGCTCAGTTGGTTAAGTGTCTGCCTTTGGCTTGGGTCATGATTACAGAGTCCTGGGATCCAGCCCCACATCTTACTCCCTGTTCAGTGGGAAACCTGCTTCTCCCTCTGTGCCTACCCCCCCTCGTGCCCTCTCTCACTGGCTCTCTCTCTCTCATATAAATAAAAATCTTTTTCTTTTTTTAAAAGTATAGCTCTACCTTCAAAACTGTTTATCTGTATTTAATAATATATTTAACAATGCCATATAATTTAAGTTATACATTTAATTTTTAGTAGTTATAAGTTCCAAGTAAACAAGAATGATTTTTAAAAAAGTGATATTAAGAAATTATTACAAAATGTCCTGATTTTTAGTGAAAGAATATGAAGAATAATAAACAAAATTTTCTAATTTTCTTGGTAGGAAACAGAGGTCAGTTCTGTAATTCAGGCTTTTATGCGTGTTCTGTTATTGATTTGAAACTATTACGTGAGGGGCACCTGGGTGGCTCAGTCGGTTAAGCGTCTGCCTTCAGCTCAGGTCATGATTCCGGGGTCCTGATCAAGTCCCACATCAGGCTCCCTTCTCAGCGGGGAGTCTGCTTCTCCCTCTCCCTCTGCTGCTCTTTCTCTCTGTCAAATAAATAAATAAAATCTTTAAAAAAAAAAAAAGAAACTATTATTTAAAATCCCTGATTGTGCACTGGTTTCCTTTCATGCAAAAGAAATATTATCAAACAACTTTTCTGGCTATGATTAAAAATGTATTTAGTTTTATGGGGGGGATTTGGATGATCCACAAGGAGTTTTGACCCTTCCCCCAGATATTAGTATTTCAGGATCAAATATGAGTATATTCTTTACAATGCATTCATAGAATTACTTTAAATTTGCCCTGCTTAGATTAAGTGCTTTTAAGGTCACTTGCTCTTCTCAATGTTTCCAACTTATGCACTCCTCTCCTGTTCCCTCCAGGAGACAGTCCCCCTGACTCCTCCAATTTCTCTTCAAAAGCTCACCCATGTGTTAAGGAGAAGGTCAAAATTTACCTCCACTGGGCCTTTTTCCCTGACCCACTGAAGAGGCAGCCACATCCAGAAGTGATTTTTCCCTCTTTTGAACTCTTATAACATTGTGTTTGGTGTTTCTCTTGAAGATGTTTATCACGTGTGTAAAATTTTCAAACTTTGTTCAGTGCATAGGACCTTAGGAGGCCATTTCTTTCTGTCTTTTTATTGAAGTGTAGTTGGCCAACATTATTATATTAGTTTCATGTGTACAACATAGTGATTCAACATTTATATACATTACAAAATGATCACCATAATAAATCTAGCTACCATCTGTTGCCATACAAAGTTGTTACATATTATTAACTATATTCCTATGCTGTACACCGAATCCCCCATATTGTATGGTTTCACTTTTATGTGGAATCTATAAACAAAACAAAACAAAAAAACAAAATGGAACCAGACCCATAGATAAGAGAACAATCTGGTGGTTGCCAGAGGGGAAGAGGATGTGGGGATAGGTGAGCTAGGGGAGGGGCATTAAAAGGGGTCTTTTCTTATTTAATGTGTATCTCCTAGATGGCCTCACCCAACACTTCATACAACATTGTTATTAGTTAGGAAATTTTGGTTGAAGTAAATCATAACAAGAATAATGCACTAACACTTTTTAAAAAAAGATTTATTTACTTATTTGAGAGACAGAGAGAGAGAGAGAGAGCACATGTGTGAGTTGGGGAGGGGCAGAGGGAGAGAATCTTCAGGCCAACTCCCTGCTGAGCACAAAGTCCTGCACAGGGATGGATCCCATGACCCATGAGATCATGACCTGAGCCAAAACCAAGAGTTGGATGCATAACAAACTGAGCCACCCGTGCACCCCAATACCCTAACACTTTTTAAGACATCTTGAAAAGTGATTTCATACACATTTATCCAGTCATACTCTATACATACAACTATAAATCAGATATCATTACTTAATTCACAAAAAACATTTAAAGAATTAGACAAATTCTTGGATGATTTTAAGACTCTGTTAAAATATGCCCTTATTATCAGATTTGGGTAATTCCAAAGAATATAAAACATATCTCATTCTTATGGTAGGATATCCCCAAACACATGACATATCACCCTGAAATTTGAGGACTCATAAAATGATACTTACCATGTCAACATTTTCAATCTATAAACAACATACTGCATTTTGTAAGGACCATTAGTCAGGCAAATATTCATGGGAGAAGTTATAGGGATTTAACATAATGAAAAAATTAAGTTTAACCTTACAATTTAATTGTATACTTGATCAAGATCCAATGAGAAAAAAAGAAAGATGGAGAGGAGCCAAGAAAAAAAAGTAGAACTCTTGGGGTTTTTTTGTTTGTTTGTTTTGTTTTGTTTGTTTGTTTGCATGTGAGATTCTGGACAATGGAGTCTGAGACTAACACTAAATAGGTTGACTTATGTGAGGCACCATGGCACTAAAGAATTATTGCAGATAAGAAAAAAGTGCAACCTGAGTTTTCATTTACACAGAAAGGACCAGAAATTCAATCAATGTTTTATTTTAGAGAAAAATAATAGTGCATTAAAGAGAAAAAATATCAAGGTTAATGTTTCAGTTGACAAATAGGATAATCATTTTGTCTCTGTATGGTACCATATATTAAATATTTAAAATACCATTAGTTCAGAGTATGGGGCTAAATAAAAGGATGAAATTTTAAATTCTATTTAATTACATTTAAATGTAGTTTACAGATTCTGATAGGGCAGACAGTGGTTAGGATTTTCAATTCCATGGTCACTGCAAACATACTATGGACATAGTGAGGAGCCAGCTGCATATTGCTTTGTAATTATCTGAACGGATTATGTATAGCATATATTTCAAAAAGTTACAGGACCAGAATTGAAGCCTGTGGATTGAAGGGCCAAAATATCAAAACATACAAGTTTGAATATTAACCCACCAGATGATTTCTAGGCCAGTTCCTTTAGTCAGTGATATTACCAGTCCAAACCCAGCCACATTGCTCTGCATGATGATAATTCTCACAACTGCTTTGTGTGTCTTTCTGAAAAAAGCTACACAAATACATAAAATATTTTTCTAATTGCTAACACTTTCAAAAACCTATTTATAGTACTGTGCTGATATTTTTTTACTGCATATTGACCAAGTTTAATGATATGTTAGGTTATTCGTCCAATAGAGAGGCAATATCTAATCCACTCACCAGGTGTTGTAGCTGAAGCATGAGAAAGTGAATATTACCAGTCTCACTCATTTATATAGTCATGCTAGTTCAACTCTGGGGAGAAAATATGGAAAATGCATATCCTTTTTCCGTACTCTCAAGATTAATTTTGGGTTTATTTTATTAAAAATTTAACAAGTATTAAGTAAATACTTTGATAGAAATATTGAGTTAATAAAAAAAAGCTATCAGGATCAAAAAGCAATACATATGTAATTTCCTACATTTGCTCAAGAGAAATATACTAGTTAACCATCTTGTTCTCCCTCCAGAGAGGCATGTAAATGGGTACCAAGTGTAGAGGCAGATGAGATGGTTGAACGTTGTGGAATGATTGGCTTCATCTTGTAAAGTGTAAAACACTGAACCTCTAAATACAATCAGTATAAACACACACACACACACATACACAAATATTATATCCATATCTATTTACCTAGTTGTACATCTATCTATATATACCTATAGAGAGATTGAGATAAAAGGAACATATTCTTTGTTATGTTGGACAATACCTTTATTTGTAATGTTACTTATTTATGAGTTGAAGAAAACCAGCCAATGTTCTACACATTCCCATTTTATCTATCATGGCTTCTTTATATTATAGTTTTTATAAACTGAATTGGACCCCATACCTGTTCAACTTATACAATCAGTCTAGCAGTGGTAATGCAGACCTGCTATTACTAGCCCCTGATACTGCCCATTACTTGTGCTTGAAAGAGGACATCAAACGACTGATGAGCTCACACCCCCAGCTGACAACCTGAATGCACTTTTGAAAAATAACCCCGAGCAGGGAACCTAGTTATGCTATGCTTGGAACTCTGATAGAGCTGGGAGACAATAGATGGATATCATTATAAGCCACCATAATTTTATGGTAATTTGTTATGTAGCAATAGAGAAGTGATACAGGTTTGTTTATACCTAACTCTTTGGGGCACAACTAGCTAAGTCCACATTGCATTAGCTTAGGGAGAAGAAATTTATCAGAGGTCCCAGGTCACCATGGAAAGGACAGGGATGCTGTTCACCTGAGATACAGCTGGAAACTGACAGTTCCAGGACCCATTTTGAACCCTTCACTGCTCTCTACCTCTCTTCGTTGGCTTCACTGTCTCGGACCACTTTCTTGCACGTGATCAGCAACACGATTGCTGTCTTCTTGGTAGCACCGTTCACAGTTTCAACACCAGTGAATTGTCCCTTTTCTCAGCTTTTATGGAAGATTTATCAGTATGTTGGCCCCATCTGAGTCACAGTGGTATACGACAACTCGTCAAGTGTGGCATCAGGGAAGATTACTGGTGGACAACACCCTAGGAACCACAGGTTTAGCATCAAGCAAGGTCCTGGGCAAAAAAAAAAAAAAAAAAAAAAAATCTCTTTCTAGAAGTATAAGGGAATACTGGGCAGAGAAAAACAATAGAAATAGTAGAAGAAACAAATATTCATTCAACATATACCCATTAATATATGCCAACTACTCTCTAAACCCTGAAGATACAGCTCACAGATATTCTGCCATCATGATGCCGATTTTCTAAAGAGTGGAGATACATATTACACCCATCAACAAAAAGAGGTATAACAGAATAACATGTATTAATAAATTCTAAGGAAAGAAACAACAGGGTTCAGAGATACTCTAGGTGACAGGGAGGAGTCTGTTTTCTGTCCTGAACGTTTGCCAAGATTCAATTTGTGGACTATGGCTAAGAACTTCTGTTTGTTTGCAGGCAAACCTTTTCTGGATCCAAAGACTTGTGAAAGATCTGGACTTAATATAGGCAATTTAAATTCCACAAGCTTTTTTTCTAAGCTCCAGACTCAGATGCCAAAACCCAAAGGAGTCCTCTTTATAATTAATACATGAGAGTTTAAATAATTTAGTGGTTATGAGTATAAAAGCTGGAGTCAGATTAGCATGGCCCAGCCCTGACTTGAGTCTGTCCTTTCCAGGTGGTCTAGGAACTACTTGGGGAAGATCACTGAACTCTCTGACTCAACATTGCTTATTCTAAAATTGGCATAATTGTCCTTGTTTCATAGGGCTACAATGAGCATTACAGGAGATGATTAGTTTGTTTGAACCACACTGAAAGGTGCCTGGCATACAGTAATTGTTGAAAATTTGATAACTCTTGTAATTATAAGCACAGCTCCAGTTTATCCTATTTATTATTGCTTCCCAATTATTAAAATATGCATACCATTAATATGCATATCCAAAACCATGATTTCATTTATGTGACTCAAAACAAAATAGAAAAATAATAAAAAATAAAGTACCATTAGTATATATGAAAAATGATGCAACTCCACTAAAATTCAATAAATGCTTATATTAAAATAACAAATATGTCCTCCTTTTCATCTGCCCAAGTATAGAAGATATTTCAAAAGCGAGAATAGTCTTACCTAATAACTATACTTTATAGAGTTAAAAGGAACCCCCAGTAATTAAAATAATGTTTATTATACATTTTCAAAAATATTAGCCTGTAATTATGTTATAATGGTAAATAATAGTAATGAAACTAGAAAATTGTGAATTCAGTATGATCCAAAGTACTTAAAAATGTAAATTAAAAAAACACACCACATGTATGAGAAATAGTCCAAAATGTTAACTCATTACTTTCTTCTGAAGAGTGACTTTTTTACCATTTTTATATTTCATGCTTCCAAATTTATTATAATAAATACACATTATTTTATGTTAAGAAAAATATTTTTAAAATGAAATGTGAAATGATTCCTTACAATCGATAGGATTCCAAACATCTGGGTAGACGTTTCTCCCACTTTGTATCCTTCAGGATCCAGATATTTCACGGACGTCTTTGATCTCAATTGTTTATTCTCAAATGAATTATTCTAGATATTTTAAGTAGGGCAGGAACAAATGCAGAGAATTGTGTTTATAAAAGTCATCAGGCAGGGGTGGCAGAGAGGCAGGTTCTTCTCTGGGAGGACAGAACTGATGCACTGGGGAGGCCACCGCAGTCCCTAAGGCTGCCACCGGAGGACATCATGACAAGGAGGGGGCCCTGGAGAACTCCTGCTTCTAGGGTCCAGAGGATGGAGAATGAATGCCTGCAGTTTCAGGTCTGAGATCAGAGAGTCACAGGCATCCCCACTGCCCCAAGGACCCAGGGGGTTGCAGAAGGCCTTCTGCCATGGTTTTCTTGGCCATTAAGAGAAAGTTTACATTTTTCTTCTCAAATGTTTGCTCTATGTAAGTCAATTTTTATGTTATTGTTTTTAATGATAATCTTTTATCTGTGTTTAAATGATAGCACAGATTTTTGAGAGAGAGAGAGCACAGAGGGAGAGGGAGAGGGAGAAGCAGACTCCCCGCTGAGCAGAGAGCCCCACGTGGGGCTCGATCCCAGGACCCTAGGATCACGACCTGAGCTAAAGGCAGACGCTTAACTGACTGAGCCACCCAGGTGCCCCTAATGATAGTCTTTATCATGAATTCAAAACTATATATTTTGATATAGATGTGTACGCACACACCAAATCACATCCCATCATAGCCAGTATTAAAAGTTGTAATGCAAAATATAGAGATTAATATGAAGATTTCATTAAGTAATTTTATCTAAATTATAGCAATTAGAGCCAAAATTACATTATGGAGTTATATCATTGGTTCCGTCAACAATTTAAAAATCAGCCATTCTTTGAAATACAGTATGTTAACATCTTTTCCTTAACTATACTTTTATGTCCCTTCATTTACCTCTAGATTTTTTTGTATTCTGCCTCCCTCTTCTACAATTCCCTTTATCTATGTTGTCTTTTTAATTCTCTGTGTTGAATTCTCCAAGAAAAGGCATAGAAAGCTTCTAAATTTTCCAGTATCTAAAGATGAACTTCTTCTCCTTTGTCACTAATATCACCACTAGACAGATCACAAAGAGTACACTTCTACTTCACGTAGCTTTATTACATTTCCTGGATTCTTAGTTTCCTCCATGAGTATAATACCCTTCTCTATATCGTACCCCTCCCAGCAAGAAAGGGACCTAAAGGAAGCTGAATTCTCACCTTCCACACTCAACTCGTTTGGTCTCACATACTCAATAAAATACTGCCTGACCTAAACACAGCATTTCTGCAACATCTCCTTAACGAAAGGCAATATGGCTCCACTGATTTCCAAGGTTGATTTGGCTGGCTGATCAAGTGTAAAGGTGGCCATCTCCTCCTTTCATTGCTTCATGTGTACACATGAGGTCAAGAGACAGGAAAGCTTTCTCAATAAACAAGCTCTATTCTTCAGTCACTGGATTTGACAACAACCATCTCCTGCTAGAGCCTTCAAATATATTATCATCAACTATGAATTGGCATAAGCACACTCATGGTTTCATTAGTTTTTAATTGCTTTAGACATTACATGTAATTTGAAAGATAATTCCAAATCACTTACGTAACTTTGTGTTTACATACTTGTTTTAGGCAAGCCTGTCTATACCACATTACGCTATAAAACATGATGAACAAATTTCGGATTTTTTTCTAACATTTCTAAGCATAGTGCCATTCACAATTGGTTTGTTTTATTTATTTATTTTTTTAAAGTAGTCTGCACACCCAATGTGGGGCTTGAAGAGTCCGGAGATCCAGAGATCAAGAGTCAATCACATGCTCTACTGACTAAGCCAGCCAGATGCCCCCACAATTGGTTTATTAATGACTTCCTTTAAGAGATCCACAAAAAAATCATATTTATACATGCTTAAATAATGCTAAACATAAATGAGCTCTTAGTCATTCTTTATATGTTTTCCCATAAAGGTATTACAATTTACTAGTAGTTCTAAAAACTCTATGTATGTGTACCCAAATTGCATTTGGTCTCTGAGAATTGTTTTTAACTGAACTACATTACCTTTTCCATCCCATAAGTAGTATATGATACATTGGAACTTTTATATGGCCTGGTTTCAATACTGAAAAATTTTGATCTGAAATATAGTTTTGTTCAAATCATTCATCTGAATCAACAACAACAAATATATGTATTGAGCACCTACCAGGCACTGTTCTAGGAACTGATTTTTAAAAATTTTCCTTTAAAACTATTTTGCAAACCTGCAATATTGCTATATTACTTTTATAATTTAAAAAATGCTTATAATATTCTCCTAGTCTCTAGGGATGGGAAAAGTAAGATATCATTATTATTATTACTGATTGTATTATTATTACTGATTCATTTTATTTTTATTTTATTCATCATCCTATATACCACTTTTCTAAATTGTGAATCAGCACTTAAATGATTAACCCTATTTTTTTCACAGATTTTTGTATCACTAACTAGATGCTACAACTATATAGCCAAGAGATATTGCTACATTGTTTTATTCATTATAACATGTGCAGCATTTTAATTACTGCACAGAATGCAGATTTCCCCCAAGGGCACCCACTGTGGAAAATGTTTAAATGTAATCACGATAAATCTTCTTATCCTTGTTATTTAAAACATTCATCATTAAAACTCTGGGTTTTCCTGAAATACTATCCCTTCCAGATCTCATTTCGGAAAAGTCATGCTTGAAGAGAACAACAATAAAATGGGTCCAAAAAAAATTTTTAGTTAAAAGTTATGAAGACACTTTCATAGTCTGCCACTTACCGTTGTGTGTGCAAGCCAAGGACATTTTTTATGATTTTACAGTTATCTAATTTACTGTTTATAATATAGGGAAGTTCATTTATTCTCCAGGCATCTGAGCTTTATCTATCTTGGTGAGATTTTTATGATTCACCCAACAAATTAAAAATTTTCAGGAAGAGCAAAGAATGAAATAAAGAAATAAAATGAGTCTGAAAAATCAGAAAATAGGAATATAGTAGTTTAAGCAAAGCAACTCTAACAAGAATATTATATCTATTGTATATAATATTATATGTGTGTATATATATACATATATATTTATGTATATATATACTGTCATGAGCCATCTACGTTCAATTTGAGTTATCTTTTTAAATAACAATAACAACCCATAGGCACATTCTGATTTAGTTTATCAAGCTATTTTCAAATACAAACAGAAATGATAAAGAGAGTAAATCGTAATAGTATACTGGATTACTAAATACTAATGATAAGTAAGTACACAAGTAGATATTTTTAGAAAAGTAAGCATTTTCTATGGTTATTATATTGAAAGACGCAATGTGTAAAAAAGCCCTAGAAACCATCTGAAGCTTAGCATTGCATTAGATAATAAATTTTAAGTTTTTGCATGACTTTAAAGAAACCTGTAAAATACAGCCAGAGTATGTAGTGTTACAGTGTTCATGACCTTGAGTCGGAGAGCAACCAGTGTCCTCTAGTTTGGAGTTAGAGACCAGGATTTCCAAGCTCTTTTTATAAATTACTCTTTCGTTTCTCATTTATTATCTAAATTTTGCAAAAATTCCAGGTCACCTGATGAATTAGTTCATTTATTTTAATGAGGTATATACAGCAACCCATGAAAGATAAAAACCCTTAAAGCATTTCAAGTTCCTAAGCATAAATGGTATTCCTGACAGCAATCTAGTAATCAAGTCTTGCAAAGCTGTAGCTTGGAAAATTTGTTTTATTTCTTCCTCTTATGGACATTTTCAATTAAATATAAAGATTTTTTGCTTCACATGGTGGTTTTAAATTGGTATTTCATCATTTTATGTATTGCTGGCACTGGCTCTGAGTTATTTAGCATTTATTAATAATTTCCATTTTGACCTTTCCCAGGTTTTGCTATTTATTAGGTGTTTTTGCACTATTGCAGAGATGACTGAGCAGAATTGGGGAATTTTTTTACCCCTTTTTAAAACTTCATACTTTAAATTATTTTTACATTGACCTTTAAAGTTGGTATGTAGCTAAGATTTGAAAGTTCTGTTTAAAAACCACCCTGCTGAAACATCAGACAATCCCAAAAGTTCAAAACAGATTGGCTGGCGGATGGCTGAAAGCAAAGGAGACCAGGAAGAAGAGAGAGAAGGCAGAAAGGAGCAGGGAATGTCGGGAGAGGGAGGACTTTGGCTTACTCCCCATGATGACCTGTTCTCTAAATCATTACTGGCTTAGGAAGGCAGGAAGCACACTGTGTATAAATAAATAGTGTTTGATGGAAAGTGACTTCTGAATATATTTGAGTGTATTCGGAGAAGGGGCATTTTGTTTTATGCTACCATTTTGTTTATTCTACCTTGAATGGATTGCTCTATTTTCATTTAGTTAATTTCATAAAACAGGTCAAATTTGTTCCAAGTTAAAATCTGTGGGATCTCTCGGTTTTTAGGATGCAATCACTGATGGGTTTATGTTTTGTGTTTGCTTCATATTTGGAGTTCCAATGCCAGAGATGACAAAATGGCTCAAAGAATAAAAGCTGTCTGACATGAGGTCAGAGGGATTATAATTCTTTTATTGCTTGTGGCCAATAAAAGCCATAAACACGACTAATTGTGTTCTGCTGAATCCCATAAGATAGTGGAGTAATGCTCTTCTTCATTTGGAATTTTTCCTGACTGCTCATATTTTACCAAGGCTTGGCATCTGCAAGAAACTATTTGTTACCTGCATTTTCTAATGGACAACAACGTTCTCTTTTTCTTCATTAAAGTGTCATCCAATGAAAGATGAAATCTCATTTTTAATCAAGCAGCAAAGTGTAGCTGATTATATGTAACAAAACAGTTTGATGTTTATAGGGCTATTTAAAATAAAAAGGCATCATTGACTGAGATAAACTATAGTGTAAATAACCCATGTGTAGTAATAAAATGGCCTATTATGTGATGGATGGTGCCAAAGAATTCAAGTTTCATCAAAGAGCTATATTTCAAATTTTAATCCAATTTACCCTCTCTTCTCCTATCTTTGAAGTATGGAGACGGTATCTTGAGTTAAGCTTAGAAATATGCCATTGAACCATCATAGCTAAAATATTTGGCAAAAAATATTTTTTTGTGAGCATATATGCGAAACACATGTGTTGTCTTTGTAAAAATTAATGATTTATGTTGATTTTGAGTTTCAAAAGTGAATTCTCCCAACTTCGCTAGAGTGTTCTGCCAGGTATTGTGCTGCAGGTATAATTCACAATGAGGCACATGTCGAGTTCCTGTCCTCAGGACAGCCTAGGAGCCTATGTTTATCTTCCATTAGTATTTGTTCTATTATGAAAAAACTTAATGTTGGTATTAACTTTGGGAATGTGGGTGTGCAGAAGGAGGCAAAGGTTATATTTACTTGAGTGAATTGAGTTATAATGGTAGAACTGAAATCTAATGTGCTCTGTCATGTTATATTTTCCTTTTAAAAATAATTTACTAAGATAAAATTTACGCAACATAAAGTTAACCATTTTGAAGTGACAATTAAGCAGCATTTAGTACATTGGCAATGCTGTGTAACTACAATCTCTCTGTAGTTCCAAAACATTTCTGCCCCTCCCCAGTAAGACCCCGAACCCATTAAGTCGTTTCTCCTCATTCCCCTACACCCCCAAATCATAGCAACCACTAACCTGAGTTTCTGTCTGTATGGATTCATCTATTGTAGATATTTCATGTAAATGCAGTAATATAATATGTTACTATTTTGTGTCTGGTTTCTTTCATTGAGTATGATGTTTTAGAGGCTTAGCGTTTCTCCTAAGAAAACACCTATTCATTACTAAATTATGCTCATCCTCAAAATGTTTGAGAACCGATGTAACACATGCTGTTAATCCAGATAGACCCAGGGCGAAATCTTCAATTTTCCAATTACAATGCTTGGGATATAGTGCATGTTATTTAACCTTTCTGGGCCGTGTGCTCTTGCACATAATTAAGAAAGAAGTATCTGTTTTAACAGGATGATTTTGAGGAATAAGTGACATATGTTTAAAAAATTCCAGAAGGTACTAGGTCTTTGCCTTTTATTCCATTTGGCTTAGCAGAGATAAAATTGTTACAATATCTTCACAGTTCAATGACTTGACCGATATTCACTCAAATATTTTGTCAATATCTATTGCCATGTAGGTAAGTTAAAATAAATATCACTCATTTTGCTTATATAAACTTTGTTATTTTGATTCTATCTATAAAGATATTCTAATGTTTTTTTGAATATTTTATTTATTTATTTATTAGAGAGGGAGAGCATGCAAGTGGAGGGAGCAGGGAGGGACAGTGGGAGAGAAAGAAAGAGAATCTCAAGCGGACTCTGCACTGAGCACGGAGCATCCGAGGGACTGGATCCCATGACCCTGAGATCATGACCTGAGTTGAAACCAAGAGTGCGACGCTTAACTGACTGAGCCACCCAGATGCTCCTTTAATGATTTTACTTCATAAATTTTAGTAAAAGGATAGAATGGAAATTACTCTTAAAAAAATCACATTGTTATGTTTGGTTTGCAGCCCATTTTGCTCGAATTGTAATAATTTTGGAAAAATTTTTTTCATTCTGACCCATTTTATAAGATTTCTGTGTTAATGACAAAATTCTTCCACAGAAGACAGTGTATTCCTTAGGATAGAAATTTCAACAAAAGCAAAGCAATGTTAAGTCACAAAGCTGTTTCTGCTTTACATTGAGATTGTTATTCAAAATTACACACACAGTTAAACTGCTTTTATCTAAGCTAAAGAAAAAAATCTATTTTAGAGGCTTGATTATGACACAAAGGAGAGCAGGGTTTTATTTTTGTGAAATGGAAATCTGATATTTGGTCTTGTATGTGAAAATGGTCAAGCCTCAGCCCTAACGTTGTTTATGCCTCCACAGTATATCAGAGCAGAAGGACTCTAAACAGAGATTGCAATTATAAAGAACAAACAACTTAGTTATCTGTCCTTATCAAAGGGAGCTTGACACTAGCTAAACTACAAAAAAAAAAGTCAGGGACTGTTTTCTGGAAATTTTAAATAAGTGATTCTTTCCACCTGTGTTCAGGTATATATTGATTTTTGTTGTTGTTGTTGTTCTTATTGGACATTTCCGTGGTTAATTTTTATTTGTATTGCTTCTTTTTTCTTATAACTATTTCCGTTCATTTCTTGTTAATTCATGACTCATTTGATACATTTGTGGAAATTTAATC
Source organism: Ursus americanus (assembly GCF_024610735.1). Lineage (NCBI taxonomy): Eukaryota > Metazoa > Chordata > Mammalia > Carnivora > Ursidae > Ursus > Ursus americanus. Next base: position 11,621,713 of record NC_142145.1, on the reverse strand, counting down.
TGTTTTATGTCATTTTACATGATAACTTCATTGAAATATTTCATCTGAAATTCCTTTGAAGCCCATGAGAAGTGAAATATTTTTTATACTGTTTTATCAAATTTCATGATGATCCTCCCTTAAGGAATATCACACACACACACACATTCTCAAAAAAATAAAATAAAATAAAATAAAAAATAAAATTGCATTCCCTGATTTCTAAACTAGAAAGTGAAACATAACTTCCCTCTTAGCTTAGTTGTATGCTATCAGTTCTCAAGTCATTTCTCTATAAAATGTCATTTCTTAGGATGAATGACCACCCATAATCAAATTATATTTCAGGACCACTGTTCCATAATAAAGTACTTATCAGGTTGATTTTTAAAGCTTGGGAAATAGTTATAGAACATATTTACTGTTGGCATTTACTCAAACCTCTCACTCAAGATTTTGTTTCTAAAATAGAAATAATATCATGCAATGTGACTGTATACAGTTAGTAATATAAATAAAGTGTGTGATCTGTCTTCCATATGTATGCACCAGATGCATACATATTAAAAATATGTTAATTTTCTCCCCTGGAAGAACATTTTATATATTCCACATCATACTACATTAAAATATGTGTAATGATAAAATATATGTACAGTTTTAAAATGAAACTTCAAAGGAAGATTATGCTAAAACTCAAATGTCTGCATGCTTATTATGCACTTGTCACCAATCTAAAAATTATTTAAAGGTTAGTTTTCTAATCTAATTGCACAGCTAAGAGTTTAAGGTCATCATAATGCTAGAGTTAAAAAAAAAAAAATAGTCTAGCCTTGACAGATACAAGAGGCAGAGACAGGAAGGGACTAATTTGAATCCTACATAAATACAAAGTAAAATAAAATAAATGGTCTCGTTGGTGGTACACAGGCAATAAAATCAGTTTTGATGTCCCAAGTTAGGAGAAAAAAAACTTTGAACATAATTAAGTTATCTTTTTGAATTGTGGCCGAAGAATGTTCTTCTTTCACTTTGAATAAAGCTACCAAGCCAAGGAGAGTAAGATAGGAGTCTGAACTGGGCTTACAATAAGGTGAGATTTATCAGCATTCCATAAGAGTGGGGTTATCCAAGATTTTAAAGACGCAGAGGATAATCTTAATATCAGGATTCACAGAAAAATACTACTACTGTATTAAAATGATCTCTTAATTATGGATTCTGGATTGTAATTCCAAGGGCATCTTACAGCTGAATCCATTATGGAACCTGATCCTAATTCTGGGAGGGAAAAATCACACTGCCAACAAGTGCGTGTGTGTGATGAAGCACTTATCTTTGGATGTTCAGTCACCTTCTGCTTGTTAACCTTGTCGGGGCCACTATGGAGAGCAGCAACCAAACGCAACCCCTGGTAATTACTGTGATTCAGTGAGAAATGTAGTCACTGGAGGCAGGCAGTTCTACCCCCACCATCAACCTTGAGCAACTCAAGGAAAACACAAACATGGCCGGGCTCAGACAAATTAGGCATGAACAAATGTTTCACATTAAGTGAGTTAAAGGACCTTGCTGAAAATTACAAGGGCTGCTTAGGAAAGCAATGAATTCCATTATGGAAGTAATAGGTCTAAAAGAAAGCAGCTTGCTGGAGATCCATATATAGCCACAGGACATGGACACCTTGGTGAGAGCAGGTCCCATCCTGGACCCAGTTCTCCAGCACAGCCCTCTCGGGGAGGAGTAATCAAAGTCACGAGTTGGAGACTGCTCTCCTAGAAATGTAATTAGAAAATAAAATGCTGTTTTGTATTACCTGAAGCAATTTTGCTATGAAAAACCAGGAAGAAAACACTCTTACATTTCACTCTGAGTTTTAAAAAGCTCTATCTTTCTGGCAATGCCTGATTTGAATTCATAGACTGCACATTATAGGGCATATGTGGACATTTATACCTCTATCAGAAATTATTTCCACATTACGATAAATAGGCTTGGGATATGGGTACTTCTAAATAACTATCTTTATGAAATATATTATATGAAATATATTATTTTAATATGCATTTTCCCTGCCTTCCACTTCACTGGCAGGTGGGCGAGAGGTTCCTATTCTTTAAACACGAATGAGACTGGGCAGTGCTCCATTTAGCTCTTTCTCCTGCTTCAGTGATAATGTAATTCATAGGAAATTCTGCCTTAACTCTGCTTGTAGTATTTTCTAACAGCTTGCTACACTCTGAAAAAGTGCAGTTTTATTCAAGTCCATTCTGTTGTGGAAAAAAATAAAATGGAAGTGGGGAGAGCCAGGAGTAAAGATATCTGCAACACACAAGCAAAAATACATCGATAGAGGGGTTTAACAGAAAATGAAGTCAGCAGGGGTTTGTGTCATGTACCACCAAAAAAAAAAATAGAAGGCAGGTCACCACCACCCTATGTTTTGCCGGCTTCCATTAAGGGAGTCTCTGTGTGTGAGTAAATGGTCTTTAAGTTTGAGCCTTTTTTTGTGGTTTGACTGTAAAAAGTATCAGTGAGGATGTAGAGAAAGGGGAACCCTCCTGCACAGTTATTTGGAGTGCAAATTGGTACAGACACTGTGGAAAACAGTATGAAGTTTCCTCAAAAAGTTAAAAATAGAACTACCCTCCGATCCAGCAATTGCACTACTAGGTATTTACCCAAAGGATACAAAAACACCAATTCAATGGGGCATCTGCACCCCAATGTTTATAGCAGCATTACCAACAATAGCCAAATTATGGAAAGAGCCCAAGTGTCCGTTGACCGATGAATGGATACAGAACATGTGGAGTATGTATACACAATGAAATATGACTCAGCCATCAAAAAGAATGAAATCTTGCCATTTCCAATGACATGGATGAAGCTAGAGAGTGTAACGCTAAGTGAAAGAAGTCATTCAGAGAAAGACAAATACCATATGATTTCACTCATATGTGGAATTTAAGAAAAAACAAATGAGCAAAGGGGAAAAAGACAGAGGGAGGCAAACCAAGAAACAGACTCTTAACTGTAGAGAACAAACTGATGGTTACTGGAGGGGAGAGGAGTGGTGCTGGGGATTAAGGAGTGCACGTGTTGTGATGAGCACTGGGCAATGTATGGAAGTGTTGAATCTCTGTATTATACACCTGAAACTAATTTTATACCATATGTTAGCCAGACTTAAGTAAAAAGTTAAAAAAAACAATATATAGACATTGTTCCTGCCCTGTGATTCTAGTGCTGCAATCAGTCTAATTGATGCTTTCTGTTTCTAAATATATTGTAAAAAATTTTTTAAAAATAGAAGGCACCTGTTTAATACCATGAGTTTTATACCAACATGTTGTTGTATTTTTTAATGGTAAACTGAATCGGAAGGAAAAGAAGTTGAGTGGAAAGAATTGATTATATACTCTATCCCAATTTCATCAGTTGCTCATTGGATATAGGATACATGTCAGTCCTTTGAATATCTCTCTTCCTTTTTTCTTTTGATCCGTGGGCCCTGTTGGTGAGCAATAACAGCATCTACCTTTACTTCCCATTTTCACATTTCAGTTAAAAAAATCTTCATGATGAACATGTTACATCTATCTTTTGTTTTTTATGTATTTATGTTTAAAGATTTTATTTATTTGTCAGAAAGAGAGAGAGAATAAGCAAAGGAAGCAGCAGACAGAGGGAGAGGCAGGCTCCCAGCTGAGCAAGGAGCCCGATGTGGGACTCGATCCCAGGACCCTGAGATCATGACCTGAGCTGAAGGCAGATGCTTAACTGACTGAGCCACCCAGGCGTCCCTACATCTATCTTTTAATGAAATATAGATTACTCACATTCAAATTGCATTGAACTTATATGTCAAAGTTTAAATAATTTGGGTCCATCGGTATAGTTGATGTAAATATACATTGCTGTAAGTTTAGCTAAATAACCCATAACTAACACCCATATGTTTCATTGGTATGAAATACACTAATAGTAATTTATAATCAGAAGGAAAATACAGGAGTAATAAAACATTATGCAACATGCTCAGAAGCACATTGATGATACCCAAATACTAGAATTGCCACTATTGGGCCTGCATGTGTGGGAAGCAAGATGCTCCTTTGTCAATCATTGCCAAGCCACTACATTTCTTAATAGGATGTTTTTATCAGCTTACTGACATATCTTTAGCAAATAAAATTTATATATATTTAAGGTGTACAACATGATGATTTGATATACATCGTGAAAAGATTCTCACAAGCAAATTAGCACAGATGTCACCTCACATAGTTACCAGTGTGTGTGTGTGTGTGTGTGTGTGTAGAACATTTAAGATCTACTATCTTAACAAATTTAAGTATGAAATATGGTATTATTAACTATAATCACCATGATGTACATTCAATCCACTGAGCTTATTCATCTTATAACTGAAAATTTTTACTCTTTAACGTACATCTCCCCAGTTCCTCCAACCCCCAGACCCTGGCAACCATCATTCTATTCTCCGTTTCTGTGAACTATGCTTTTTTAGATTCAGGTAAGATTACACAGTTTTTTTTCTTTTTCTGTCTGCTTTATTTCACTTAGTATATTGTCCTCTTGTTTCATCCTTGTTGTCATAAATGGCAGGATATCCTTCTTTCTCATGGCTGAATAATTGAGTATATATACTGCATTTTCTTTTTCCATTCATCCAAGTATGGACATTTGAGTTATATCTGTATCTTGGCTATTATGAATAATGCTTTAATGAACATAAGGGTACAGCTGTCTTTTCAGTTCTGATTTCATTTCCTTCGAATATACACCTAAAAGTGGAATTCTGAATCATATGGTGGTCCTATTTTATTTATTTATTTATTTATTTATTTATTTATTTATTTATTTATTTTCATTAACTCCATATTGTTTTCCATTATGGCTGCACCAACTTACATTTCCATTAATAGTGCACAAGGGTTCCTTTTTCTTCAAACCCTCACCACATTTATCTCTTGCCTTTTTGATAATAGCCATCCTACAAGATTTGAGGTGATAGCTCATTGTGGTTTTGATTTGCACTCCCCTGATGATCAGTGATGTTGAGCACCTTTAAATAGGCCAGTTGGCCACTTGTATATTGGGAAATATCTATTCAGGTCCTTTGCCTATTTTTTAATTGATTTATTTGGTTTTTTGTCATTGGATTATAAGAGTTCCTTATGTATTTTGAATTACCCATTTATTGGATATGTGGTTTACAAATATTTTTTCCCTTTGTGTAGATTGCCTTTTCATTTTGTTGATTGTTTTCTTTGCTGTGCAGAAGCTTTTGAGTTTGATGCAATCCCACTTGCGTATTTTTGCTTTTGTTGCCTGTGCTTTTGGTGTCATATCTAGGAAATCTTTGATCTTCCTTGGGGGCATGTCACCCCTGTAACCCATGTGTCCCTTCCATCCACGGAGCACAGATGGAACACAGAGAAATCCTTTGTCTAGTGGGTTTTTCTTGTAATAAATTATTATTATTATTAATTATATCATGTATCCTAACCTTGGACAGCTTTTGCCTATCTGAGGATTTTCTTGCTCTTTCTCTTTTTATCTAGGAATTTTGCTAGCTGCTTATTGTAAAGAGCGTATGACCATTTACCTTCTTTTTAAATTTTATCTTGCCTGACACTCTTTGATGTGTAATAGATTTCAGTTGAAGTCTCATGACCAAACTTGGACTCTGAACTCCCCCATTTTAAGCAAAGAACTATTATTTAATCAGTTAGAGCTCTGCTACCTAATTTGTATCTTCTTACAGATTTGAAGAGGATTGTCTTGCCTTTCAGGGATTTCTTTCAATTTGGCCAAAGTTGTATTGTATTTGACTGTTATTCTCCTGACAGTCAAGTTAGTACCTGCTTCTACATAGCCCCTAATGAACACTAAATCTAGTAGGTCATGTTGTCCCTTGTGTTGCATGCCCTATAATTTTAACAACACAGCCAAAACCCTTTTCTCTGGCATATTCAGAATGTTGGGCTTAATTTGCCCATTTACTTCATATAGGCTACATCATTTGTTCCTTGAAACTTTTTACTCTGCTTTGAATAAGCAAGATGTTTATGTCATTGGTGGAAGTCCCAATTATTGTGTCTATTTTGTCCAAATTTATTGTCGTTTTCTGGAACCTTTAAAGGAGTTTGGTTAAGATCATTCAATTTGTTAATTAATGTTATATTTGATATTTTTATGCTCTGTAACACTTTGTTGCTTCTTTGCTGGTGTGGACATTTTGGTTCTTATTCTGTGAACTCTTTTACCTCATTCTTGTCAACTCTGGTCTTCTATGATATCAAAATATTCACTTTTCAGTAACGTCTTCTTCTATGCCATGAGGGCAGGTGGAATTTGAGACATAACCTGCTTTTCTTGATATCTGTCATCTAAACATAATATGAAATCCAGAATCTGTGCAGTTGTTCTGAGTTAATTTTACCTTGTTTCTCCCCCATAGGTAGTAAGTAGATGAGCTACCTAACATGAGCTGAGAACAAAAAGAGGAGACAAGGGTTACTGGTGCTGCGTACTTATGACATGGTTACTTGAGAACCAGAAAACTTATATTCTCATCCCATGGGATCTTAGGGTAGCCAATTAAACACCGTGGTCTAATGTTTCTTTGTAGGAAAAATGAAAGAGGCCAGCTTAGATTACTCGGAGGTCTTTTTTAGTTAAAAAACAAAACAAAACAAAACAAAAAACTTCAGTTTCATTTTTTTGTATGTAGAAATCTTTGAAAACTGTGAGGTTGAGCTGGAAACTATAAAACATGAAATACAGTGTGTCTGGGACATAGGATGAATCTAGCCCGGAGTGAGGTTTAGTCTGGTCTAATTAGGCCAGGACTTTACTGATAAATCTTGATGATTTTATGGTAATGGGAAGAGAATCATTAAGGGTTTTGAAATGAGTACTGATTAAAGGAAAATGAAAATGATACTTTAATACCTGGGCAGTGTAGTGTAATTGAATGAGAAACAACTAGAAGTAAAAAGAAGTAGAAAGAATGGCTATCAAGTATTATGTGGTAAAGCATCCACAAGGTTAAAATCTAATGATTTATAGCATTTGTTTTGCAGATAGTACAGAATTCTGAGAAAGTGATGGAAAATATTACTTAATCAAAAAATATGACACAGCTGAAAAAATACTAAGTTATAGGGACATCATAGAAGTTCTTTAAGAACTGGGCTCCCACCCACCCAAACAAGTAAGCCCTTTTAGTAATAAATCTCTCTGCTTCTTTTTTCTGCACCTTACTCACAGCTCCCCAACACCAATAACAGGTAATGATGCTAAGAAGAGTGAGCTAACAAAAATGGGGCAAATAATATTCTCTCTTAGGAATCGGGACTATAAAAAAATGACTTTTGTTATTAAGTTTTGGATGATTAAACTGGAAGAAGACCTAGCTGAGGTTTTTTCTGTTTTTTTTTTTTTGTTTGTTTGTTTGTTTGTTGGGTTTTTTTTTGTTTTGTTTTGTTTTTTTGTCATTTGCAGAGGGAAGCAAATATTTCCTAGATAAAAACAAGGCCAAATTGGGACTAGAGTCAGCATAGTGTCACTCTAAAATAAAATATTACAAATCCAATCCCTAAAGCAAAGAAAACTAATGTAATACTTTAATACAGGTCTTTGTGGGTGCCTGATGGGGAAAAGGATTTTACTACATAAAAAATTTGGAGACTTTCTAATCACCTAATTTCCACACTCTCTCCCCAAAGTGACACTGATCATGTCTATAGCTACAAATCAATCCTCCCTCTCCCTCCATTATTTCCAAGATGATTCTGTGCCACATGGCTGTCACTCCATTATTAATTCTTCCCTATGCAGCATCATTCATATGTAAAATGCTCTAGCTCTCAAGACTTTATCAAGTCTTTTTTCTTCCTTGTTTCAATAAACACAAGGAAATCTCTGCAAGTTACAAGTTCAGAAGAAGCGTATCTGTCTTTGTGGGTTGGAGCAGGACATGAGGAGCTGGGAATTATAGCAACCAATAGAGAAAACTCTCATAAAACATTAAATTCGTTTTACCTGACCTACAGAGAAAAATATGTCCCCTGCGAGGATGTCGTAAAGCAGGTGCACAGGGAAGAGGGACCATGAAACTCAAGAAAGAGAGTAAGAGGTTCCTTTAATTTATGACGCCTCACCCGCAGTTAATGTTCTGACTTTTCTGAGACCCATCCGGACTTGGGGAAGAAAGTGACACACCCTGGACTTCTCATTTAATCCCTACCCCTCCTGACTCGTGACTCCTAGTCAGAGGTGTTCAGTCACTCATAAGAATTCCAAGACCAACTTTGTGTAATAGAAGTCTAAAAGTTTATCTTTCAAAAATGGAGAGATTCAAGTAACTCATGAGCATTAGTAATTATTTTCCAAGTTAAAATCAAGTATTAACTGCACTTAAATCAAAGGGGAAGTAAAATTAAAATTGAGAACAGGAGGAGGAAATAACTATGTCATATAGATAACTTCATCATTACTTTTAGCACCTACATTTAAGAGCAAATATAATTTATGTGTAAATCATATATTTATAAAACTGTTTTACTGCATAATTTAATATAAACTACATAGTAATAACCACCCATTCTTTTTACATGCTCTCCTAATAGTATACCTGAAAATTTAAGAAATTTTATCTTAAATGTTTGAGGGTTTTTTTTTTAAATCACGGCGAGACTAGAAATGTCATTATATTGCTTATTTAGTGTTTATATTAAAATTTTGCCTAACAAAATTTCACAATAAGCTTATATATTGCTTACATATGTGATTAAAATTAGAATCATCATGGCGACATAATTGCTACAAAACTGTCATAATTATCATCATACTGTACTATTTTTATTCACTTAACAATATTTAAAATTATCTTGTTTGTGTATTTCTTACCTCCTCTCACTTGGCTGAGAGTTTTGTGAGAGCAGGGCCTTGCCTGCCTTGTGTCTATTCTTTATACCCAGAACAGTTACTGAGATTTATTAAGTCTCCATAGTCAAATAGTCCTGAAATGGTAATAGGAAAACCAGTCATTGTGTGTTTCTGATGTTATGCTATCTATGTATCTACCTACTTACCTAGCTATCTATATCTATACCTATATCTAAATATCTGCATACATATTATACAATATGTATAATACATGAAGTATTCTTATAAAAATGTTTAATTGAAAATAACCACTACATCAAAAACTAATGATGTACTATATGCTGACTAACTAACCAAAGCTCTAGATTTAATTTCCAATTTACAGAAATACAGAGCATACAGACACTATAGAAACAGTAAATACAATGTGGAAACATTATATAAATTTAGAAAAGAAACATTCCATTAGGCAAATTGCCTGGGATCCCCTGAAATTAAATGTTTTGGGAAAAAGTGTAACTCTATTTGATTCAAAATGACTAAAAGTGGAAATATAACATATCAAAATTTAGGGGTTGTAGAAAAAGAGATTTGAAGGAGAAAGTTCATACTGAGAAATGCCTACCTCAAGAAAAAAGAGTCTCAAATAAACAACATAACTTTAAACTTGAAAGAACTAAAATAAGAACACATGAAGGCCAAAGTTAGTAGAAGGAAGGAAATAAGAAAGATTAAAGCAGAAATAAATGAAATAGCTACTAAAAAGACAATAGAAAAGATCAATGAAAGGAAGAGCTGGTTCTTTGAAGAGATAAACAGAGTTGACAGCCCTTAGCTAGGCTCACCAAGAAAAAAAAGAGAGCTCCGTAAATAAAATCAGAAATGAAAAATGAGATATTACACCTGATGCCACAGAAATGTAAAGGATAGTAAGAGATTACTAAGAACACTGATAGGCCAACAAATTCAACAACTTAGAAAAAAAATGTACAAATTCCCTGAATCATGAAGAAATAGGAAATCTGAACAGAGCAATAATTAGTAGGGACATTGAATTCAAAACGTCCCAACAAACAAAAGTCCAGGACCAGACAGACGGATCTACTGTTGGATTCTACTAAACATTTAGAAAACTTAATACTTACCCTTCTCAAATTTTTCCAAAAAATAGGAGAAGAAACTCTTCTAAACTCATTTTATGATGCCAGCACTACCCTGTTACCAAAACTAGACAAGGATACCACAAGAAAAGAAAATTATAGGCTCATTTATTCCTGATGAACGTAGATGCAAAACTCCTCAAGAAAATATTAGCAAACTAAATTCAACACTACCTTAAAAGTATCACTCACAATGGTCGAATGGGATTTATTCCAGGAATGTGAGGATGGTTCAACATCCACAAATCAGTCATTGTGATCCACCACAATCACAAAATGAATGATTAAAAATGATAGGATTATCTCAATAGATGCAGAAAAAGCATTTGACAGAATGCAACATTCACTTATGATAAAATCTCTCAATAAAACCGGTACAGAGGGAATACACCCTCAACATGATAAAGGTCGTACATGACAAAGCCATAGCTTGAGTGCATCTTAGGAGACACAGAGTAAGAAGTACCCAGCTTAGCTGTCTTGAATTCCAGACAGCTGAGACTGTGAAATAATGAATGTCTATGGCGTTAAGCTGCTAAGTTTAGGGTAATTTGTCACTTCGAATAGATAACTAATGCAAACCCTTCAAAAAGTACTTTGATTTCCTGCACTAGATTTGCTATGTAAAGCTCATGAAAGGAAGAATGTTTACTTCTTTGACATTTTCTAGAGCACCAGCAGTTCCATCAGTCTCGGATAAAACTGTTCAAAAGAAGTGCTGTTCACTTCCTGCACGCCTATAGGACATCCACGACCAAAACTGAATTTCTAGAGATGAACAGGGCCATGGAGTAAAAGGGATAGGGAGGAAGAGGCAACAAAATTAGAAAGAAATAGAGAAAAAAATAAAGAGGCAAAACGAAATGAGGAAAAATGTTCGGAGAAGTCAATAAAATGTTTGTCTTTGATGATAATTGCTACCAAATAATTCACATTACTCTTGTTTTATTCTTGAGCCAGACATTTTTGCTTTGTATTATTTTATGTTATTTTTTTTACTTGCCTCAACTTTTACAATGAAAATTTAGAGATCCAATAATTGAAAAAAATAAGAATAAATAAAAATCCAGTAATTGCTCTCAGATAGGAGTAAAGTAGTAGGTGAAACATTTGTATGTTTATACGTATATAAATATATAAGGGAAAACTTAAAGATGCAATAATTGGTCTCTGATATGAGTAAAGTAGTAGATGAAATATGTATATATTTATATTTATTGTATTTACATTTAATATTTACATATTCACCATTTTAACTTACTATTTGTAATTGGCAAATACGCATTTTTTTAAAGCACCATAACTTCCTTTAAGCTCTTGCGGTTTTTTTCCTAGTAGGCAAATGATAAGATCATCATTGCTAACAATCTATAGACACGTGGCATTTTATAAGAGAAATGAAGCATTCACCCTGTGTTTCCTTAAGCTTGGAGGCAGTTTGGCAGTGTTTGCACAGGAGATGAGCATTCCATTTGGAGACTGAATTCAAGACTGAAGTACTTTTCTTAGCCTTACGGACCAGTAGAAATATCTCCAGGGTAGGGTGGAAAATTGATGGGTAGGAGTAAAGGTACTACAGTTACTCAGTTTGCTTGTAAGTGTATGTGACTTCAAATTTATTTTACTTCCACAAAACTTAAAATTAATTCCTTGGTATCTCCCTGTTGTCATTTCTTCGTAAGACCTTATATGGAGAGGTTAATAAGGAAAATTGTGTTTTCTGAAATGATTAGGTCAGCAGCATAGATGGAATAGAAATAACTTTTCCCACTCTTCCAAGTATAGTGGTCTTAACATTTCCGAAAACAGTAAAGACAAATTGAGTACACTCTGAAGACTCAAACAAGGCACTGCATATAAGGAGAGAAAGGTCATTGGTAACTTCTAACCATCTTAACTTGTTTCAATTGCATCTATAATTGCAATTCAATTGCATCTCCTTAATAAAGGAGATATTTACTGACGGTAAGGCACTGTGCATTGTGTGGTACAGGGACTCTATCAAAAGAAAGAATCCAGTAAATTATTTTTATTGTTAATAGTATCAGACAGGTGATCTTCAACAGACCCTCCAGTTGTTTTCCTAGAACTAATATGAATGTAAATTTAAACATTAATCTAATTAACGGTGTGTGTGTGTGTGTGTGTGTGTGTTTGTGTGTTTGTATGTGTGTGTGTTATGTGGTGTGCACTTGGTACAAGGAGAGATCATAAACACAAAAAAATGTCAGGGTTTTTGTTGTGTTTCGTTTTTTTCATTTAGATGCGATTTCCCGTAGAAATGACAATATGTTAGTCACAAATACTGTTGCTCACTCTTCCTTGCTTCCTGTCTCCAGGGAAAGATCCAGCATTTTATCTGGCCATAGTTTCACAGAGTAGACTGAACTGATACAAGGCAAGAGCTTTCTAAAGGCTATTTTTGGTCTGTAGTGTGCCGAGAGTCCATTCCAAGGCTTGCTTCATGGATTTTGAGGGCAGCAAGTCAGAGACCCAGGTCCAGCTTTAGGAAACTGCCTTGTTTGGAAAGTGCATGGAACACGGGACTACAGGGTGCTTTGTGAAGGGCTCTGGGGAAGTTCCTGCATGCATGGTTCTTTGCATCGCCGCGTTCACTTTCTGGACCAGGACTCTCCCACTATCACACAGTAGTTATATTAAAAAGGGCAAGATTCAGTTGTGATCTTCGAGAGGAAGATCATGTTCCGGTATACACTACCTTTATACCACAGCTCCAAGCTTAGCCTAAACACAAATTTCCACTATAAGGTTTGTTCTCAAACATAGAAAATTATATTGCCAACTGAAGTTAGTGCTTCGATTTGAAACTGATATAGAACCTCTGTATTTGGTGGAGGGGAAAACTAAACCAGTGATCAGAGTCCACAAACTGGTCCATTAATTACATTGAAACGGTACTTCTGAGTGCATCCTGCCAGAACCTAATGTTGCCAAATGAGGAATATTTTCCTTCTCTGCTGTAACCCTGAAACGAAATGTACATTTTTCTTACTGACTAGTTTCACTAACAAGGCCAAAAGGTAGTGAAAGCCAGTCTCTCTCTGAGAGAAAATCATCTCTGATCAATAGTTCCCCTCTGATGCTCGCTCTGTAATGTGTATCAGAGTCCCGGCTGCAAGACGCTGAGTAACCTGCTGCCACCCACCGCATGGCCGGGAGCCAGCGAGGCACTTAGTGGAGCTCTCTGTCCTCTGCCGGCCTTTGAAGGCATTTGATGCATCTGAACATTGGGAGTCTTTTTGACTTCCCCGACAGGAAACATAGATTTCACTCTAATATTGTTACCAAAGAAAGTCAGTTAAGAACCCAGCACTTTTACTTTTTAGGCAGTCAATGATATCAAAATGTTCAAAATGACTTTTAGTGTGTAGCATTCTACTCCAAGAAGTACAGTGGTAATTAAACTGAAACCAGAAAGGTGATAATGGAATGCAGTAGAATCCAAAATCCGCCTGTATGACACTGAGATTTGTTTTGTCCTTGATCGGTACTACACAAAATCATAAGTAACATTGGCTCTTAATGGAATGGGAAAGCAAAAGTTTAAGTTATGATATTTAGAATGACACCAGCCACAGACAAGCCAAGGAAGATAAGATGCTGGTAAAATCCTTGGACAGCATTGGAGGAGAAAGATACATTACTAGTGAAAGAGGGTAAGCTTTGAATACAAATGAGAATTGTACACTGCCTCCACCCTACCAATGACAAAGCCAGTGATTTTGCTGAGCATTACTTAGACCTTGCTTAAATGATCACTTCTAAGTCATCAAATCCATTTATTGTAATAATGGGAAAAATACACCCAGCACCAAAATTTGCTTGTAAAAAATAATCTAATAGTTTTCTATTATTGTTTTTGTGGAAATAATGATTTTCATGACTATTAATATCTACTATATTGGCTTTATTTCATACTACTTTTAACAATTAAAGTGCTGTTCATGGTATAAAATGGAAAACTCTGACTCTGAATAAAAATCACTCACTACTTTCCACTGCTCCTTTTGGTCCTTTTAATGTGAAGATATTTACCTTATGATTCAATAGACAGTGAAAAATATTTCCTTTTTCTTCAAAATGCTAATTGAAATGTCAAGAATCATTCACCCTTAGCTGGCAGGTTTCACGACCAACCAAACTTCTTATTGTTGATTAAGAGTGGTTCCAAAATATAGGGCTTGCCGTATATGCCCGTGCGTGCGCGCGCACACACACGCACACACACATACACACAATCACCTCTTAACGTTTGTAACATGGTGAATTCAGTGGAAGAATAAGGTATTTCCTGTCCCTCTAAAACTCCTACAGTGTGAGACTTAAAATAGCTGTTATCACTAAAAGATTTTATAGTGTGACACAGTCTTACTTCATAAATTTCACTAGTAAATAATATTTTGTTGTATGAATAACCCAAAATATATTGATCTAACCTACTCAAAATGGACATCCAGTGTTTTGTGCTGTGTCTGGGTGCATGTGCGTGTGTTTTTTAATTATTAGCAATGCTTCCAAAAGGGACATTATTTAATATGTCATCTGATGAACATGTGTGTATCCTGTGACATGTGTGTATGCATACAGATGTGTATACATGTGTACATAAACACATGCATGTGTGTATAGTGTGGATGTGTGTATATATGTATTTGCCTATATTTAATTATTGGGTTGTATGTATGTGCACATTTAACTTTACTAGGTAATGCCTCACTGATTTCTAATGTGGCTGTATCATTTTATATGCCCATCAAATGTAGATAAGTGATCAGAGGGGTACCCATCCTTGAAAACACTTGTTATTATCAGATTTTAAGCTTTTGCCATATAATAAGTGTGAATTTTCTTTTTCTTTTTTTTTCTTTGTTTACCAAGATAGTTGAGGGTGTTTAATGGTCATTTATATTTCCCATTCTATGAAGTTATATTTACACCTTTATTCACTTTTCATCTGGTTTGTCTTTTTTTCCTAATTCATAGAAAGTTTTTATATATTCTGGATATGAGTAAATTGTAGGCAAAATGGGTTGGAAGTATTTTACTTTTTTTAAGGATTTTGTTTTTATTTTTTGTCCTTTGGGTATTTATTAATAAACAGTGTTTCAACGTAAGATTGTGAAATTTATTAATAATTCCCCTTTTTACTTAATCTTAATTAAAACATCCTTTTAAACCTAGTTATAAAAATATCCTTTTCCATTTTACTCTAGAAGTATTCATTCTAGCTTTTACGTACAAAATCCTCAAATTGTTAGAGTAGGCCGTTAGTTAAGTTCTAACAGGATGCCTGGAGGCCAGCAAAGAGGAAGGCATGGTTAACTATGAGGGAGTCAGAGGTCCATCCTGGCATCACTCTAAAACTAAACCACAAGAAACCAGATCAAACCAGACAGGCCCAAAATGGCTGACAAAGTAGGCCAAAGTTCACAGTATTCCTTCCTTATACTACAGTACCATACTAAAATCTGCTCCCTAAGGGTACCATGACAGGAAACGTATGACCAAATAAGGAAGAAAAAACCCAGAACCCACATTCCTGGAAGAGACCATTCTGCTTCCAAGAAATTCCCACCGCAGGTGGTGAATATTCCATCCCTTGGTTAACAACTGTCAAAAGACAAACTCAAAACCCAGTGGGCAAAACTCTCCCTTGAGCTCACTTGATCTCACATCTCCAGAGCGTACTTTGGCTTGAACAAACTTTCCTGCTTGGACTGCTCTTCTGCTGTGTTGTGTCTGTCCTTGAATTCTTTCCCCTGAGAGACAGACCAAGAGCCTCCTGTGACATCTTTTGTACCAGCTGGATCAAGGCCTCAGGGCCTGAGGTTCCCCCAGTCCACCTGGCAACAGAATCATTTTAGTTGTCTGTATGTGTGCTGAAAATTTCAGTTCATTTAAATCGTATCGTAAGAACTGTTATGCATGATTTGTGTTCCACCATGATATTTGTTTTCTACTTCCTCTTTTTTTCTCTCTCTTTTTTCTTCATTTTTGGCCATTTATTTGGATTGAGTTTCCCTTCAATATTTCATTAGTTTTTCTAAACTAATATGGAAGTTTTACTTACTATTCCTTCATAATTTTGTGGTTGTCTTTGGAATTTTAACATTCACTTAAAATGTTTGAGCATAAATATTTTTATGGACAGTTTTTTTCTGGGCAATACAAAGATCTGAAAATTATTTCACTCCAAAGCCCCTACCCTTCCCCTCCCTCCTCCTAATAACACACAACAGCTCATAATCCTGGACTTTAGTTCTTTCTACCTTGATTCCACAAAACCGAGATGTTTTCTTTGTTGTTGGGATTCATACTATGTTTAACATTTACATTACTTACCATCATTTCATACATTTAATATTTTCTTCTTGGTTTTCTAAGACCCAAACTTTAGAATCCTAGATACAGACAAATAAATACCAGCAGATGCTGAGGGCATTGTTGTTCACCCTCACAGATGTTTCTGTTATTTCTGCCGTCTTTTTTTTTTTTTTCCAAAAGTTTAGCTATGTTTTTTAAACTCTTGGTGTTGATATCTTATCCAGGGAGGAGTTGGACTTCTCATCTAGTTTACCATTTGGAGAAAAACTGGAAACAAACCCAGCATCTTGAAAGAAAAGAATGGCAGGTTAATTTTTCAGAGGAATATTTATTGTATAAGATGCCAATATCCATAAAGTATTTGAAAATTTGGGGAAATAAAACAACTTGAAAATTTTAGCAAAAGATAGTATGTAAGTTTTCCAAAGCATCCCTCTGACCCAACGAGTTGGGAATGATGCATGGCGGGGGTGGTGTAGACACTTGATATTACTAACAGAGGAATGTCTGTAAGCATGACGTCTTTGGAAAGATAGAAAGACCCTGGCTTATGAGAATTAAAATAACTCTTTATATATTTGAAGGCTGTCACAACGATGTAATTTCATCAGTAAACAGAGTTTAAAATACCATTTTCTGAGTTGATTCGTATTTTGTTTCACTGGACTGTCATAACAATTACTGCCTTCTTTACCTGACAATGGCTATTGATATTAAGGCTTAAGAATGGGATTTTTGTTTTTTTAATGCCACTTGTATACATTCAGAAGGAGATAGAGTTGAAAGTTAAATGTTTCTCACTGGGAAAAAAAAATTCCTTTAATTTTCTGCCCACTAAAGTGTTGCCATCTCATGTCATTTTAATATGCAGTTAACCAGAGGATGGAAATGCTATGATTTATTGTGACAGGGTAAATAAAGCAATAAGAGCAAATCTAATTTAAGCATGCATCACTGAGCATGCCTTTTCACTCCCGCTTGATAGCTACCCAAAATGATCCAACAAAAAATAAAAGGCGAGATGCATTAAAAGTGGGAGACTGGCTTTCAAGTGCACTAAGAGCCTGTTGTGTACTTAGGGGTTCTGCACCTCCTCCTGACTTCTGGCTGAGAGCTGGGAAAGGCTTATCATGATCTTCTTGAGCATTTTTCACTTCCTGCTGCTCTTTGAACCATTGAGTATAGCTGATTCTTCTATCAGGAACACTAGATTTGAAATTTATCTCTCCCATTTACTAGCTGGGGGTTCCTGGACAAATTCCTTAACAAGCTATGCCTCCATTTCTATGTCTATAAAATGGAAATACAAATCATGTCAAACTAACACAGGTTTTTGAGTGTTGAATGAGATAATACATGTAGAGCACTTAACGATTGTCTAGTAGTTCTAAAAGCTCAGTAAATACTAGTCATTATTAATATTAAACTTAAATATAAGTTTAAAAAATGCCTTAAATAAGTGGAGACACTAAATTTAACATCTTGTTCTCAAACCAAAAAATAATATGAAAACAAGCAATCTGTCTTGCAAGCTGCTAATTAACTAGATTTGAGGGGTAAATATTTAACACTCCATGTGATATGTGTGTAACTCTGATGGCTCCCCACATTCTAACTGGCTGGGGTCCGTCTTTATTTTGAAAGCCACAGAAGGTGTTTCCAGTATCACTCTCCTTGTTTTCTCCCTTCTTTCATGTGTCTAGTAGTTTTCTTTTCAACATTTTCTTGATAACCTTAATTTCTACTACCAAACACCTTGAGTAAAGCATTATCATAAACAAAAAAAAAAAAAAAAAAGAAACAAAACAAGGTTTTCTCTAAGAAGAATTCTACTTTTATTTCTGGGCCAACACACTCAAATTCCATATGGATTTTGAAAATCATGATATACTTCCTCCCATTACAAAAGACTGTTTTGTGCATACAAAAAAAAAAAAAAAGAAGAATAGTAAAAACACACTTTTCAATGTAGGCGTAATTGTGTCATTGTGGTGGCTGTTGATGTTCTTATTGAATGCCTAGAGCATAATTTTGGCTTTTTCACATTCTGTAAATGATTGGAAAATGTGATAAGATGGTGTTTTCAAGGAACCCTATGGCAGGAGTGTTGCGGTATAAATAGAAAAACAGGGCCAGGACTGATTAAGGAAGGCTGACATGAAGTGCTCACCGAGTACCAGGCACTGGGCTAAGTGGTTTATAGACATTTGTTTATTACTAACAACCAGATGAAATATGTTAGTAACTGCATTTTTTACAGAAGAAACTGAAGGTTAAGAAACTTGCTCAAGGTCACACAGCCAGAACTTGAAGCTAAACCTTGGACTAACATTAACTACTACTAGTTCTCAGTGTGCTAATATTTCTGTAGCAGAGCCAGCATTGTTACTGAACAGAAAGCCACAGAGGCCTTCATAGTAACTTTCTAATGAGTTTGCAATCTCGTGAAAATATGTTGCTTAATCAAATGCTATGATTTGAGTCCATACACATGTACACACCAACTTTGTTCCTACAGATCTTGTTTTTTTGTTGCTCTTGTGGTTGATCAAGTGTTTTAGTTACAGATAGATAACATCATTTACTTCCATATTCTGCATAACATAAGTACACTAACAATTCTGCTTCACTGAATTTACTACGAGTCTTTTAATATCCTGATTTTTAAATTTTATATTTAATGTGGAATATGGGGTGGGTTTTTAAAATAAAATCTTAGAACCAGCACATTTAAAAAAAAAAAAAAAGGATGAAAATACAAAGTACCTGAAATCATTTAAGTTGTGACACGTAGGTTAATGCTCATGAAGCTTTCCGAAAGGAATAAGCCAGAAAACGAACTGAAAGCAAATACCATCCACTCTCGTGTATTTGGCACTACGTCGCATTCTAGAATGTGTAGAACACATTTAGGTATTGAAGAGATGATTTACTATTGTATTTACATATTTATATGTTATATTTCAGTGGCATCTACACCCTGTTGGCCCAGTTTGCTCATCCTCCAGTGCAGGTCTCAGCACAGGCGAGACTATTTACCCATATTTCCTAAAGGAATGAATGTATGGCTAACCAATGAATGAATGAATTTCTGGGTTGTGTGACTATGAACAGATAAAGTTTGCTTTATTTTTCTGTTTTCCACGTTTTTACCACAAGTTTGTATTTTTTTATTTAGAGATAATGAACTTTATTTTCAAGAGTCCCTGTGCTTAGAGAAGTGAGAAGTCGGGTTGAATGTCACTGAAGGGAGTATACACATTTGCCTCCCAAAGATCCAAGCCCACCAAAGCTGTGATGCTTAGTGGCTCAGTTAGCTCAGTTTACACCCTAAATCTCTTCATTAGCATTCCAAACTTGAGGTGTAGCATGAAGGGGACCTTCCCTTTTCTAACAGAAACATGAAAAGGAAGGGAGATGAAAAGAGCAGTGAGAAGGAAAACACTTCACTGTGAGGAGAAATGTCCTCAGAGTTCTTGATCCTTACAAGAAGAATCTAAGCATAATTATGAAAACATCAAAGAATGTATATTTTAACATTGTTTTCACTCTGTAGGCCATTTGTTGATGGGTATAAGATTTACTGAGGAAAGATTTAAAAAGTTGCTTATCAACAACGGAAGGTCATACATAATGAAACCTCTTCTGCATCTGTAAACTCCTAGGGGTGTTTTTAACATTACTTTTCATTCTCTTCTTTGAGCTCACTGTCATTTGTCCTGTTATTAAAGAATATCAAGGTCAAATATTTTGTCACTGCCTTTGATGAATCACTCTTATACTCCAGAAATTCAACAGAGCCAAACGGATTTCTCTGTGTGTACATATAGATCATTGTATGTGCATGTGTGTATTCCTTAAACTGAGAAGACAAAAATATTAATATTTATTAAGATATTTATTTAATTTTTACTGCTGGTGCTGACAAGTACTTAAATATTCGTGATGAATTAATGAAGGAAAATACTGCCTCACTTGATAAAATTGGATTTAGATTCTAGAAGATTTTATAGTGTTTAAATACACCTCCAAGATTAAATGCCCTCTAACTTCTGTAAAATGGAAGATGAAGTAATTTGCTCAAGGTCACATGACTAGGAAGTGGCAGAGCTCTGTTTCCAACTGAGGCAGTAGGGCTCCAGCACCCATTTTCTTTAGCATCATCTGATGTGTTATGTGAAGGTTAAATGAGGCAATGCATATAAAATAATGGTATGTATTTTCTAAAATAAATAAATAAGTGTTATATTATTATAGTTACATTGAAAATAACATCTGCCAGGATAGAAGGTGCTTGAGGAACACAGCAAATAGATTAGCCTGAATAGCAAATATAAGTTGCATAAGAGGATATTAAAGGTAGTAAGTTAAATCAATGTAGAAAATACAGTTGTGCCAGATAATGGATGCTCTTAAATGCCAAGTTTAGTATCTTTACTTTATTTTAAATGCAACCAAGAGGAATATTTAGCATATCTTGTAAAGATGCAATGTGGGCTTTAAGAAAGTTATACAAACAGGGGAAGGGAGGTGACAGGATAATCCATTGATTTTCCATTGCACTAGTTGAGGCAAGAGGTATTTATATGATTAGTGGCAAAGGACATGATAAACAGAGGATGAATTAAAGTGTATACAAATGGGAAGCTGTATAGCAATCAAGAACATATAAGCAGGATTAAAATTCATTGAGTGACTTTTCTATCCAGACTTTGCTAGAAATTCTACATTAAATCTCACCAGAAGTTTATGGTATATTTATGGGATTTATTTTCTTCCCATTTTATAGTTGAGAAAACAGTCTCAAAAACATTAAACAAATAGATCGAGATCATCTAACAAATACAAGGCATAGGAGTGAAATGTAGACCTTTGCCTCCAAAACTTATCTTTCTATCACCCCAAGTGCCCCTTGCCATATAATACTGGGGAAGGCAAATGTAAAATGACTAAGAAATTCCAAACTTGTTTGAGGAGGAGGATGGTGGCAATTCTAACCAAAGTAGGTTATGTAAGAGGAGGAATACATTTTGATGAGACAATGAAAATCTTGACTTAAAATTTTGAGTTTAGTAGAGATGCGTGCAGGCGTTAGACCATTGTGGTGCATATAGCATGTAACTGTGGCTATGCCATATGAGACCATGAATAATTATTATGTCTAAATCCAAAATACGCAAGGGGATTTCACATCATTATTTACAGCAGACCCTTGAAAAAAGAATATTTTGCCTGGGGCTTCAACTTGACTCATTAACAAAACTCTTCTCTCCAAAATAGTATTGTCCACTTTAAAGAACATAATGAACAATGAATGCTTTTATTACCATCTGCAAATCATCTATGAGAGCATCTATATAAATCCTGCCAGTTTTTATCAAACCCAGTTAGTTTGCTGTGACCTTAGGAAGCTATGGATCATTTTTGATAAGCAGAGTGGTATAGGAAAAAATTGTATAGCTAACATGAAGTCCTTGCAGTTTTGTCAATCCTTTGTGTGTGGCCATAGGTTATGACATTTTTGCTTAGCCTCTGTGTTATTCACAAGTCACTGCTTCCGGTTCACGTTCTTTGAGTGGGTAATTTCTTCATTTTTTTCCCTAAGGTTCTAGTCTCAGAGAGATCATTTGTTTGGTCGTTAGTAGTAGCAAACACATTTAAAGCTTTTGAGAGAATACAACATAGCAGGGAGATTATTATGATGACTATAAACAGCGTAATTTTCAACATTTGGAGTGCACTTGAGGCCAGGGTCCCCCAGACCCAAAAGAATCAAAATCAAAGAAGTCAAAGAAAGACCCCCGCTGAAGTAGTCACTTTTTAAGCCAAGTGCCTTGCTCCTTGATTTCATGTAATTGAGCTTTAACTTTCCCAGAAGTGTTAATCCAGGCACAGCGGGTGGTGTTACTGCCACAGGGAAACCTTGTTCAGCTAGAAGATACTCAAGGGCTGTCCCTCTTATCAAGAACTTTGGCCAGAGAGTCTAAGGATCTTTGCTGGGAAGCTTTTGTCTTAACGAATTCTGAAATTTTAGGAATTAAGTAGTTCCTGATCATAGTCTCTTATATTTCCCTAAGCAGGGAAGTAGGGACCTGCCAAAAGGAGAGAATCCTAAATCGTGAAAGCCTTCTCATAGGCCTTTTCTAACTCGATGATGTAAATTAAGGGGAGTTGACCAATGAGTTGCCTTATTTTGCTTGTGAAAAATTAGGGGCATAGTTAGATTTTTTCCTAGCCTGAAATGAAAGGTTGGTCTAAATTCCAGAGGTTACCCCCACACTTAGCGGTGGCCTGAGAGACACAGATGAGAGCATCATCATTCCAAGCCAATACCAGAATATAGGAAAGGAGAAAAAGTATTAATAGTTAAAATATGAAGTCTTAATCTACTGTTCTGGGTGAAAGCAGTCTACCTCCATGTCAGCTATTTCCCTTCCACATCATTTTGATTTGGAGGTCTTCAGCATCTGGATACGACCAGCTGTCAGCCGGAGCCTTTCTTAGCTGTGTGATGTGCACTTCAGGCTTAAATCCTTCTGGGAGAACTAAAGAGTGGTAACAGAGTGGCGCCAGTGCCCTAAATTTTGATCACATCTCTCAAAGCTGAGTGTTGATTAAAAGAGCAGAATAATAATAATTCTTCTCCTTCTTCTTCTTCTTCTTCTTCTTCTTCTTCTTCTTCTTCTTCTTCTTCTTCTTCTTCTTCTTCTTCTTCTTCTTTTTAGATTTATTTATTTTAGAGAGAGAGAGCAGGATCAGGAGGGGCAGAAGGAAAGGGAAAGAGAATCTCTAGCTGACTCTGAGCTGAGCATGGAGCCCAGTGCCAGGCTTGGTCTCACAATCCTAATATTGCAACCTGAGTGAAAACCAAGAGTCAGACGCTTAACTGACTGGCCACCCAGGTGCTGCTAAGAGGGCAGAATTCTTAAAACCACGGGCCCAAAATGGTGTTACTTAGGCCAAGTCACCAAACCTCAAGTTCTTATAAATGTTTAATCTTGATATCTTGGTGTGGGTGAACATGCCCCCACACACTCTCTAAAAGTTATTGAATAAAGAGGTGCTCCTGCGTGTCTCAGTCGGTTAAGTGTCTGCCTTCAGCTCAGGTCAGGATCTCAGGGGTCCTGGGATCAAGCCCTGCCTTGGGCTCCCTGTTCAGT
Organism: Ursus americanus; assembly: GCF_024610735.1. NCBI lineage: Eukaryota > Metazoa > Chordata > Mammalia > Carnivora > Ursidae > Ursus > Ursus americanus. Next base: position 11,598,147 of record NC_142145.1, on the reverse strand, counting down.
GGGCAGTCTGCTTCTCCATCTCCCTCTGCTCCGCAGCCCACTTGTGCTTTCTCTTGCAAACAAGTAAATGAAATCTTTAAAAATAAATAAATAAATAAATAAATAAATAAATAAATAAATAGTTAATGACTATCCACCAGATTTGAAGCTACTTATAAGTCAATTATTAACAAAGTATGTAAAAAATGGCAAAAGTTATATAGAAAACCAATGCATTGATATAATTCTGTGACTCGAAGGTCTAGATAGGTCCTATCCAATTTTGCCATTTGGGGTAAGCAATTTTTTTTCTTTAAGTTTCACTCTCCTTTTCCATGTGATATGAAAAACAAAATAATCATGCTGTCTTCTGCAAGTTGTTACACAAGTTATATGAGACTATATAAGCAAATGTGCTAATGATATACATATTTCCTTATTGTCAATATCATGTTTTATTTATTCATACCTTGCCTTTTTCTATAAAAATTTGAAGTGACTTATGAAAATATACTAATAAAGCACAGAAAAGTAAATAATATTCAGACATTCAAAACAAAGAATAATAAAAGCCAGAAAGATAAGACCAAGATTATTGCATTATTACTATTAATAGAAGCATAAAAAGAAATAAATAGGGGGTAATTTGAGTTCTTCAATTTCAAAAGTGTTTTATTTGCCCTACTTTGCTACAGCTCTATTTTATACACCTCTAGAGTTGTGCAATCTATAACACCCAAAGGTTGGTTTATAGGTCAAGAGGCAGCTTCATTCAAAAAAAACAAAACAAAACAAAAAAAACCCCTCTTTATGTTGGTAGAGGGCAGTTGTTACCTAGGTCTTATTTTATTATTTCACTTTTCTAGTAGAGGAAAAATGCAAGATCATTCTAATTTCTAAAAGCATAAGGTTTAATATCATGAAATTAACAAAAATAAAACTAGAGACATTGCAGTGGTTATACCACATACTACTTTATTAATACATGATGTCAGTCGCACACCCATTTCCGGAAATGTAACAATTGCAAGGAATGTAAAAGAGGATTTTTTTAAAAAACAACCCATAACAGATGTTTGCAAGATTTTTCCCCCTACTTAGAACATAATAAACATATGGAATGGCCTATCAGGCACAATTGCTGAAGCAAAACACAAGGATCATTCAAGAAACAATTAGATTCTGTTCTAAAGAAATGGAATACTTAAAAAGGATGAGTCCTGATGGGCCTATAGTCCTGATGAGCAAATAGCTCCAACTAAACCCTTTATGATTCTATCTCCATTTGAATGTAAATATCACCACAATATACTCACATCAAGATTTGGGAGCGCTGTGGAGATTTTTCTCTTCTGCAAGAGAAGAGTGTTGATAATATTCCATGTCTATGTTGTAAAACGCCCACATGTGGTAACATTGTTTGCATTCTCTTTCATATTAAAAGAAAGGAAGATGTTTCTCATCATCTTAATGTCTTCATTTTTTAGATAATGTTTAGTGGAGCTGAGAAGATGATTTTTTTTAAGAGTAAAATCAATTTTAGGCATATTTCAAGGCACATATTCTAAGCTGCATCAGGAAGTAAATTTGGGAAATAAATCAGGAAGTAAATAAAAATTATGAATTTACAAGACAGAGTACAACATAAACGCATATGCAAAGAAGAAACCTCTGGAATCCAATGCCACATGGAAAGTTGTGTGTCCTTGAACAGCTAATTTTAGTGTAGCAAGATTGAACATGGCTCCAAGAAAATGTAATTTTATTTATTACTGTATAAAATAATTATCTATCTGTAGCTGGGGTGCAGGGGTATATGAGCACCTGGCTCCAGAGGTTCCAAACAAACCGATTTCAGTCACTTACCACTGACAAAATCTAAAGGACAGGAGTGGTAGCGAAACAAAAAAGGAATTTATTTCAGTGACACCAGCATAGGACAGTGGACTAGCGTCTTAAAGACTGTCCCCAAAGTGCTGAAAATACTTGCAGGTTTATGTAAGGAAACTGTGGGACAAAGATGGGTGGGTACATGCAGGTGGGCAGTGAAGGTCAAATGGATCACTGTCTTGGAGTCAATCACGGGGTTCTTGCAGGTTCAGGGCAGTCCCTATTGCTTGAAGGGGTAGTTTTGGTACCTATCCAGGGATGCTTTGCCCTCAGAGTCCTGAGCCTGAGGCAAGAGACTAGCTGGAAAGAAGAACCCAACGAGAAAGTGTGAGGTCAAAATGAAGGTGGTCGAAGTCCTCTTTCCTATCATGGGAAAGGCCATCTCTTACGTGCAGTTATTTCCTGCTGTGTGGCTGCTTAAGAATGGGTCTTGGTCTGAAACACTTCCTTCCTAAGAGATAAAAAGCCCTCAGTCTGTGCTGGGCTTATAGCCTTGGGTAGGAATATCTTTCTCTGTTCCAGACCCAATGTGTGCTTCCATGTTTGTCCTAAGTGTGTGCATACTATGGCACCCAACCCATCCCACTAGTTTATCTATTCCCTGAAGAGTGGGAACAAGGTCCTTCACATGCATCCCAAGAGGGATGTAGATGACCATTATTAAAGGGGATCTTGCTCTGTCTTTCCCCGATTTGAGTAAAGCTACATTCCAACCAGGGCTTGTGGAAGTCATGTATTTCTTGGCCATATTGACATATGGAATGGGTTGACATCCTGAGACAGTTGCTCTCAGTGGCATTCATTGTGTGCTCTCTGCTATCCTCTGGGAAGTTGGACTCCTCCCCTGGAGATGGGGGTGGGTGTTATTCAGCAATCCTAATAGTACATGCACTTTTCTTTCTTTCTTTATCCCAGTGTGGTTTTTTTTTTTTTTTTTTTTTTTTTTAGAAACCTAGGATTTTACACTATCCTAAAGAATATAAGTTTACTTAATCAGTTGGTTAAGCAACTGCCTTCAACTCAGGTCATGATCCTGGGGTCCTGGGATGAAGGGGTTCCCTGCTCAGCAGGGAGTCTGTTTCTCCTTTGCCCTCTGCTGCTCCCCCGACTTGTGCACTCACTCTCTCTCTCAAATAAATGGATAAAATCTTCAAAAAAATTATTAGTGAATGTGTTTGTCTCTGCACTAGAAATTAACCTCTTGAGGAATGGGCTTTGACCTAGTCTCTCTATGTCTCTGGCACATAGCACATTATCACAAAATGCTTGTGGACTAGAAATTAATTGTTAATGCAAATTTGTTTAACGTTATTGATGTATCTTGCTGAAGCATGCACCTTTACCTTATTAAGCTTCCTCAAATTAGATGCTAAGTCTAGAATGGCAAATTTTAAGGTTGTCCTTGAACATTTGCTTCTCACAATTTAAATCCACTTTGGCTTAATGAAATATAGTCCTGTAGGGCCTCCTTGTTTCAACCCACACAAACTCAGTTACTTGATGCCCTTTAACTGCTAATTGCTGTGCATTATTCACATTCATCTGTGTGAAGTTTTGGCATATGGTCAACAATTAAAACAGACACACACACACACACACACACAAAGTGTGGAGTACATTTTTCCAAGATTCAATCTCTAAAGCCTTGTAGGAGACATACTCATAGGATAATTTTTATCTTATAGATGTAAATTATATGCAATTTGATTAATTGCTTATTTAGGCGGATTTAAAAAACATATATTGTGTACCTAATAGTTACACAGATTTGAGTCATCTGCTTGCAATTGGACAATTAGGTTAAAAAAAATCTTTTTTTCTCAAAACACCTGTCTGGCTCAGTTGGTGGAGTATGCAACCCTTGATCTCAGAGTTATAAGTTCGAGCCCCATGTTGGGTATAGAGATTACTTAAAAATAAAATCTTAAAAAATTTTTTTCTCTCTTAGCAAACTTGGACTTAATTTTTGTAATAATGTGTTTCCTAAATTATAATAATTTAAAACAAGTATTTGTTAATGTAATTAATACTCTAGTGATAAATTTACCAAATATTTTTTGATATTCACCATTCACAGAATTAGAAGAAAGACTTCTACACTAGATTTCTTAATATGCTGAAACATGAGATATTGCCATGAAAATAAGCCAGATTAAACTGAGATCATATGTGTACATTGTAGTCCTCATGAACAACTGGCCAACATAGGGTCAGTATAATGTTACTGACCAAGATGGCTTTAACTTTCTCCTGAACTTGACAAGCTGTAGACAGGCTTTTTTCTGGTCTGTAGACTTTCTGGTCTGGACCAGGGACTCCTGGTCACTGACCTCCTTTTCCTTAGATCATTTACTGTAGAAAATTTGCAATTGAAAATTCTTTCTCTACCTCTTCTAAGTACAACTACTTTGTCTTGCCCATTTGACATCTCAGGAATGTCTTTCTCCATGTCCAGAGATCCATCCCTTAGAGATGTAATCATCAAAGAAGTTGCCCCTACCTCCCATTTTTCATGGGAGAACAGGAGCCTAACTTTAGCAGGTACCTTGATTCAAGTTATGCAACTACTTCCTGTTATAAAGATATGAGAAAGTTTATTTTTCCTTTGGACAGAGACAATTAGCAAATGCAGATAACCTAAGATTACCCAACCTCATCTTCAAAAACTCTCCAGTCCTTTGTTTCAGTAGAGTTGATTTCAGAGTTCTGACCCCTCTCTCCCACTGCAATAGCCTTGAATAAAGTGTTCCTTATCTGTTTAACTATATCCAGTACAATTTCTACGTTGATATTACAGATTAAAAGCAAATGCATCATTCAACAGAAAAGTGTTTACTCTAGTGTTTTAGCATCACTAAAATATGGTTCCCTATTGAAAGGCTTGAAGGTTTTGTTTTTAATCAAGTGAAGTTTAAGTTATAATTTCAAATTAATATATGTATAAACATCAAATTGTTATGAAGTCTCTGTGCTTATCAGTTTGGGTTTAGTCAACTTTAAAACCAAACCAATATGTACATCAAGTATAAGCAAAATAAAAATACAAAATCAATCAAATGAAAGTTTACAACATTAAAGTGATCCAACAGATTTTTTTTCCTATAATTCAGCTGCCATTTACAATATGATTCTGTTAGTGATAACCAAGTCAAGACAATGATTCTTCTAAATCTAGACAACTATATTACCTATATGCCAGCATTTTGCCAAAGCATTTCTCCATCAATACCTTTATATAATATAATATGCTGTGAAATCATTTGGTGAAATCATTTGGCTTTCACTTGATCCAAAAATATGACAATCTGTGTGATAATGAGCACAATTTTACTGATAGGATATTAAACCCAATTGAAAATTCCATTACTGAAATCATATGGTGGTCATCAGAAATGGAAGAGTGAAACAAATGATGCGTTTCATTTACGGAGTAGGAAAAACCTCACTCTTTCCATTGTGGACACTCCATGGCTGGCCTATTAAGAAACACCACAGTGCTCTCACTCCCCTTCCATTCATCCTTGGAGAAGTCTTAGTTATTCATTGATCTGTTCATCTGTTGGTTTATTTGTTTAGTTATTTATTTAATACATATCTATGTATTTATTTGCATTTATCATTGAGAAAAATGCTTCATTCTTCCTTTAGATTCCTAGCATAATTGCAATTATTAATTTCTGTTTGAGAAGCCAGTGGCACAAAGAGTTTGAGTTACTGTCCCACCATTGCTTCCCACACACAGATATGCATATTCTGTGTCAATAAACACCCTGAAATGGGAAAAGAGAAAAGCTGATCTCTCAAAAGAAAAAATAATTGCATCTCTCAAGTAGAGTATGAAATCCTAAAAATAAATATCTCTGTGTACTTTAGCCCAAGAAAAAGAAGTTAAGTACTTAAGAACTCTGAAGTTTCTTATATTGATATATTTGTTAGGGTATCTAATATCTACCTACAGAATATGTGTTTTCTCAAGGCTTTTTGTTACTTAATGCAAATATTAAAGTTTAACAAATATACAGAAAAGTGCAAAAACTGTTAAGTGTGCATCTAAAATACTTTTTGCAAACTGAACACATTCATATACTAGCATCCGGTTCAAAACCCAGAATACCAAGGCCCCAGAAACCATCACCACTACTACACTAACCAAAGATGCCTCCTATCAATTAACCCAAGGGTGAAGACAATCCACTTCTGACAACATAAATTAATTTTGCCTGTTTTTATACTTGATATAAATGAAACACACAATATGCATGTTTGTGTCTGTCTTTTTTTTTACTGTAACCTGTCCCTGTGAAATTTATTTTCTTGATGCATCACAGTTTGTTTATTCTCACTGTTGTCTACTGTCTGATTATTTTGTTTGTTTATTGCCTTATCAAACTAGGACATCTAAGTAATGATGTTTTTCTTGTCAGTAATTTGTGTTTTCTTTCTTCCTTTGGTGATTAGTCTTGCTAGGGATTTATCAGATTTGTTGATCTTTTCAAATGACAAACTTTGGCCTATCTTGATGCTCTTTATTGTATGCATGTTTTCTATTTAACTAGTATCTACTCCTATTTTAATTTATTACTCCTTTCTAATTTCTGAGATTTTTATATACTTTCCAAGCAATCCAGCTTCTAGAAATGAAAGTCCTGATCATAAATCATGAAAAAAGCCTCAAAATTAATCAGGCATTTTCAATGTTTCATATATATAGATTTGTGTGTATGTATGTGTGTGTTATGCATTATATTTCTAAGTGCCAATTTAGAATTTCACAAGCTTAGATATGTCATATACACATCATCATTCTAATTTCTGTGGTGATTTCTTCTTTTACCCATAGGTTATTCAGTAGTATATTGTTTGCTTTCCAACTAGTTGGAGATTTCCTAGTTATCTTTTTTTATGGATACAGGAAAAATAGTATGGTTATATCAGTGCTTTGAGATTTGTTGAGACTTGCTCTATAGCTTAATAAGTAAGCAGTCAATTTTAAAAAATGTTACAGATGCAGTTAAAAACAAAATATATTCTGTCTTTGTTGGGTGCCTTGTTCTATATATGCCAATTAGTTCATATGTGTTAATTGCATTATTTATAGCATCTGTGTTCTTACTCTTTTTGTGTATGTAAGTTTGCTATTTCTATTAGCTATTTTTAGAGAAATGTTAAAATCCCACTGTTTGTGAAATTGTCTTTCATTTAGTTCTCAAATTTTGATTTATATATTTTTAAGCTAAGTTATTGGAAAGTTAGAGTAATATTTCTTCCCTTAACATCTAAGTTGGCTGATAACAATATAGCCATAACACCTTTCTTCACTTAGTGCATTCATGATAGAGCTTCTTTCTTGCTTTTTATTTTTAACTTTTTTTTTACATCTTGTAAGGCATATGTAGATTTTGTTTTTGCTCATTTAATTCACTTTGACAATGTTGGTCTTACAACTATTGTTTTTAGCCTATTTATATTTAATGTAATTCCTGATGTATTCAGGTTTATATTACCGTTATTCATTTTTCTTCAACCACCTCTTTCATGTTTACTTCTTTCTTTTGTTCCTTTTATATTAGATATCTTATAATCTATGGTTTCTTTATATTATTATTTACACATTTTACTAGTTCTTAATGTTTATTCTGTAGCTTGAAATGTAAATGCTTTATGAGTACTTGGTTAAGTACTCACGACAATAATTTCACTTTTGTCATTTCACTGAGAACAATAGAACATTTAACTCTGTATTTACTCCCTTCCTTCCATTTGTACTGTTTTTTAAGCACTTTTGCTTTACAAATGTTTGAGTATACACAGGAGACTGTTGTTTTATACAGACAATTTTCTTGTGATACAAGTCTGTTGGCAAGAATTTTCTTTCACTTTCTCTGAAACTCTTTATTTTACCCTTATTTTTGAAGGATATTTTTGTAGAGTACGTAATTTTAGGTTAGATATTATTTCCTTCAGCACTTTAACAGTGGTGTTTTATTGTCTTTTGGCTTCCGGGTTTAGTCTTCATTGTCATTTTTTAATTCTGTAGTCACTTACTGAAACATAATTTATGCCCCATTTCTGGGTGATTTTAGCTCCTTTTCTTTGTTTGCAAACAGTTTAATTAATGTATTCCTAAATGCTTTGGGCTCAATGAGCTTCTTGATCTATAGGTTCATATTTGTTCTGTCTCCTAGTGCATTATAAACCATTCTAAAATGTAGTGTGTTAAAATAATGACAATTTTATGACCCCATTTTTCTGTGGGTTTATTGGTTACAACAGGGATTTCTTTTGCAAGTCTTGATAAGGGTTTCTCATGTCATTACTTCCAGATGGTGGCTGGGTCTGGAGTTTGGGATGCTCAAATGCTCTAGTCCATCTGGGATGGCCCAAATGATTTCTCCACTCACAGATAAGGTGCTTTGTGGCTTCTCTAGAAATCATTCTTTGACCATGGTATCTCCTCCTCCAGGATCTCTCTCCCGCAGGACAGCTGGGATTCATACATGTTGGGCCAGGGCTATAAGGGCTCAAAAGCAAAAGCTGCCAGGCCATTTTAAAGCTCAGGCTTGATGCTGGCACAGTGTCCCTACTGTCACATTCTGTTACACTAAGCAAGGTACAGTTCTGACCCATATTCTTTTTTTTTTTTTTTTGTAAAGGAGGACATTACACACAGCATGGATATATGGGCATGTAGCTACTTTGAGGGTCATTTTTTTAAAGATTTTATTTATTTATTTATTTATTTATTTATTTATTTATTTATTTATTTATTTATTTATGAGAAAGAGAGGGAGACAGGAGAAGGAGGAGCAGAGGGAGAGGGACAAGCAGACTGCAGTGAGCACTGAGCACAGAGCCTGACATAGGGCTGGATCCCACAACCCCAAGATCCTGATCTGAGCTGAAATCAAGAGTGGGTCACTCAACCAACTGAGCCACCCAGGTGCCCCTGGGGGCCAATTTTGAAGAACAGCTACCACAATGTGTTTCTTCAGTTTTGGGAATTTCTGTATTATGATCTCTTTGAAAATCATTTCCTCCCCTTTCTCTTGGTAATTTCTGCCTGGAGCAGCAGTTATAGGTATGCTGTACATTTTCCATGTCCAGCAGTTCTTACACTCTTTCCTGTACTTTCCAACCTTTTTATTCTTTTCTTCATTGTGTATATCTTCTACTGACATGTGTTTTGGACCATTAGTCCTACGTTTTGCTGTGTTGAATCTGTTGTTAATCTATTAGGTTCTTAATTTTAAAACTCTTTTTTTTTTTTTCAGTTCTAAATTTTCATTAGAATCCTTCTCTGCATTTCAAGTTTCTGATATAATTCTCCATCTCTTTATCTTCTCCATCTTTTCCTTTATTTTTTTAACAGCTTGATCATAGGTTTTTTGTTTTTGTTTTGTTTTGTTTTAATGTTCTGTTCTGCTAACTAAATATCTGTACAATCTCTGAGTGTGTTGCAATATTCTCTCCTGTTCCCTTGGTTTTGGATTTTAGGGACTGCTGGCTTGCAGTTTGGATAATGTTTATTTCCACCTCTAACTTACCCTCCCCTCGGCCACAGTCCCTTCCATGCTTTCAGATGAACGCTTGGTGTTATCTCCATGACCCTCTCCTGATATTAAATGAAGTTAGACATTGTCTCCTCAGAAAGGCTGAAGTTGCCGTTTTGCTTTGCTGAGGCTCTGTTCAGTCTTTTTAGCCTCCTCATCCTCCATGACGCCGTGGAGCAGAAAAACAGCCATGTATTTAGGAGCCATCACGTTTCCATTTTCTCTTTCCAGTCCCGTGAGACCTCCAAAAGCTCTACTAAATGTTTCTTGTCCCAGCAGCAGACCTCTTCTGGGGCATGGCCTACATTCCCAAACTCCTCCATAAAGGCAAAATCAGCAAATTCCCTCAGGGAAAACATATCTGCAAAAGTCAGCTCAGTTTTCAGAGGTTCTCCTCTCTCTGGAATTCTGCTGTCCCTAATTATCCTGGTTTCAGCATTTTTCTGATGCTCTAGGCATGATTTTTATATTTTATCCAAGTTTTCTAGTTGGTTTTGGTGGAAGTATTGGTCTGCCCTCTTTAACTCTTATTTACCACAACATTTAGGTGTCACACACTCTTGACTGCCTGCCTGCACTTTTCCTCAAGAGACTGTAATTCTTTCTACACTTTGGCATACTTATTACACAGAATAAGAGTGTTTGGTAGGCCAAGTTTCCCATTAGACTGTATGCTCTTTGAATAGAGAAACACTGCATTATTCATCTGTGTACTCTTGGATCTAGCAGTTGGCATCTGAGAACACATAAGAGTATTTCTCTTTTTTTTTTTTTAAGATATTGCTAGGTCAAAATGGATTCTTGTTAACATATTTGAGGTTATAAGCTAAATATTTTAGGAGGACAAAGTTCCCATAAATATACATGGCATCCCTATTTTAAGCATCTTGGGATATTCCATAGGAATCTGATAATAACAGAATTGTCAACACATGCTAACTTTCAATCAATTTTAAACTTTTAAAGCAACTTTTAATTATAACTTTCTGAAAACTAAGGAAGCAACTTTTTTCCCTCTGGATTCCACAAAAGCTCAAGTGCTGTCATTTGACCTCTCTTCACTGATAACTCCTACCAAAAACATGGTAGGGGAAGAAAGTCTTGAAAGAGATTTATTTGTTTGGTTCATTATATATATGGTTTAATTATTTACCAATGACATTAACAATATCATGTTTTCGTTTTAATAAAATGATGTTGTTGAAGATGTGTCATCTGTATTTTTACTGTTTCTCCATACCACAATTTAGAACCTTTACAAGATAAAAGGAAATATAATAATTATAGAAATACAAGTAAAACCACATAAAAATGACAAAGTTGGAAAATTGGAAAAATTTTTAATCCTTATCCTTATAGAAAAGTAATAGCTTTAACATAATTTTTAAAGGTAACTACGAATGAATATGACAAAAGGATAATACATATTATTTAGTATAGCTTCAGAATGAACTTTTCTTGGGCTTTTTAAAAAAAGATTTATTTACTAATTTTGAGAGAGAGAGAGGGTACCTATGAGAGTGAGGGGAGGGGAGAGGAAGAGAAGAGAGAATCTCAAGCAGACTCTCTGCTGAGCCAGGAGCCTGCCATGGGACTCAACCCCAAACCCATGAGATCATGACCTGAGCCGAAGTCAAGAGTCAGTTGCTTAATTACTGGGCCACTCAGGTGCCCCTTCTTTGGCTTAATTTTTTAAGAAAGAAAAGAAGAGAAATACCATGTACTTTCAGATGTTCAAATAAATGTATATATTTTAAAAAATAGATAAAATTAGATGAACATTGAAGAGTTCTATTGTTGAGATCATGATAAATTTTTCCACCTGGTTGTAATAAAATATGAATTTTTTTACTTATGAAAGCTAGGGTTTGACTAGCTATGGCCATGGTTTTGAGGCTCCTCTGTGTGGATAATTTACACTTATAAGTGTAATATTACACCCACAATAATGCATGTTGTGGTCTTGTGGATTATCATTTCCATTATAAGGAACACTTTAAAATATTGATTTAATTTTTATTATGGTGAGTTTTTATCTAGATTTTTTGTTGGCTATCTTATTTTGCATAGCTAATGCATAGCTTTGCATGGCTAATATTATTAGATACATATTTCATATAGCATCACATACTTTTAATGCTAAAATACCATAAAAACATCCCATTGCTTTTTATCTTTATTTACTTCCTTCTTGAATAATTTCACATTAATATGTAAACTTTTATAGAATATATTGTACATATTTTGATTCATCTGTTTATAAATGTGACAATACATTCAGAGAAAATGGTGTGACAGATAATGTACTTCAATGAAAATAACAAAAGAAAATATAACAAAGGGTGTTTGTGACAAATATGACAGCTCTAACTTTCAAAGGAAAATGAAAGTAGGGGATTTGTCCTTGAAAACTGGTATTACGACCTTTTATTTTATAACCATTTACTTCATGTTTAATGAGAATATGGCATATTTTCTCTCAGGTTAGGGGAAAATAATAGCTTTAGACATTATCTTTGACCCTCAAACTATAGAGGGGATATGAATAATGATGAAGCACGGGTAGAGAGCATTTTAAAATAGCCTACTATGTCTCAAAAAGGGGCATTCAACTATTAGTGCTAAGAATAACTTCTATAACTTTGAAATAGCTAGCATAGGTCATTTTCAAAAAATGGACTAATTCATACTCTTAGAATGTTTTTTTTAATTTTAATATAAAATCTTTGGGCTACAAAAGACATGATAACATGTTAATCCAGGCTCAGGTTTTGCAGAAAAGAAACAGGCCTGGAGCCATTAAGTGATTTTCCTTAGCCACTTGCATAGATAGCATCATGTGATATTCTCATCTCTGTCCCACTGTGTCCTCCTCCTTTCTACTTCGCAAGATCTCCACACAACCCTTTTTGAAAGAGGTTGATTGGGTAGAATATTTGGCTGGAGATCCACTCTTTTGTCTACACAAAAGAACTGGTGCAAAAAGAACTTCTCTCAACTGAAAAGCTATAGTCCTCAAGTTATTTTGACAAAGGTCACCCAATCAATATGAAAGCATATTCTCTCCAGGTTGAGTGAGACCTACCCCGCCAAATGACAGCCATGGACCTATTACCCCAAGCAAACGTTTAGCCTTGAAAGCACCCTCTCTTTTCAGTGAATAAACCAACCCCCTCAAGAGAATCTTAGGTTAAGTTAAAGATAGTATTTGTGGTTTCTGGTTATGTATTAATTCTGGGACTCAGCTTTCTTTATTAAGGAAGCTAATGGCAGTAATTAATATTTTAAAGCAATAATTGATATAAATTATTAGCAACTATTTTAAAGGCATAACATCTTCTCAAGACATAATGAAATTGTGAGTACACATGAAATTTTCCTTTTTTAAGAAATAAAGTGCAAAAAAGACAACCTTAAATAGATATATTACAAATAAAGTCTTATTTTTAACAGTTATGAATACAAATGTAAAATATGTAGATTAAATTAATTATTCAATGAGTTACATCTTAGTTATTTCATTGGCAACATTACTTCAATCAGAAAATCAGAATTTTATAAAATTAAGCTAAACATTACTGCATACATACATATATACACACACATTTTTATTGTATAGAAAGGTCACCTGCATTATAATAATCCTATTGGCAACATTGTGGGATAGATCAAGCAGTTACTATTTCTATTTGGCACAAAAGGACACTAAAACATGTAATGTAAATTACTCTCCTAAAAATTTCGCAAGTGGATTTTAAGCCAGAGGTGTTCTTGTTGAATTCTCTTTTGATTCTGAGCTCCTTCCGTGGTTGAAAATTGTAACAATAATGAGTGTTTTAATGACTTACTTTCAGTAAGGATTCCAAGTTGAAATGTAATTGCATTATGTTATACATGCTCTTTTCATTTCTAATAACACCTCAAAAGAGATTAAGTGCCATAATTCTATCTAAAACTATGTGTGAGGGGCACCTGGGTGGTTCAATCAGTTAAACTTCTTCTGCCTTGGGCTCAGGTCATGATCTCAGGGTCCTGGGATCAAGTTCCGCATCAGGCTCCCTGCTTAGCGGGGAGTCTGCTTCTCCCTCTCCCTCTGCCCCTCCACACCCTGTCCCCCACTCATGCTTGCAATCTTTCTCTCATATAAATAAATAAAATCTTTAAATAAATAAATAAATAAATAAATAAATAAATAAATAAATAAATAAAGTATGTGTGGGACAGTGAGAATCAAAAATCTATTTATTGACATACAGTCTAGAAAATAAAATAAACAACAAATTTCTATTGCCACCATCTAGACTTAATATTCCAATTCTCTATTTTATTCCTAATTATTTTTATTCCCTTTAAGTTATCTCCACTTATAGAATAAGGAAAGGTAAACATAAATGAAAAGTGTATGACTCCAGCAATAGAAAGCATTTATCTGAGAACAAAATACCTAGAGGGTCTTAGATGTCAACATTGTAGAAGTGGTATTATTGCCCAGTGAAGAAATGTGCACCTCAGAAGAGATAAATGAATACTTTAAAGGTTTTAATATGAGAACCATTTGTATTTTGTGCATCAGGAATTACCTTTAGAGGTCTGTGTTTTGTCCCCAGCATCCATGCCAGTGATCTCCCTTGTTCATCAGTTTGGCCCTTGGAACAGTAGAATCAGCATAGCCTGGGATCTTGTTAGCACAGAATCCCAGCTTCCAGCCCAGACCTATTGAATCAGAATCTGCATGTTAGCTAGGTGATTTGTGCACACATTCAAGGGTAAGAAGCCCTGAGCACCCCATCAACCTTCTCTACCTGTCTACTGACTTACTATCCATTTGTAGTTCCTTCAGGGCAGGGACATCTGAGCAGGTTTACCAGATGAGAAATTCATGATCTAAATCCCCTGTTGCACCCGTAAGGGGCCAAGGTCAAATCACATGCTGAACCATCTCAGACTAGAGACAATGAACTAGGTCTACGAAATAGATTACTGTATGTAAGCAGGTGATACTGTGCTTCCAGTCATTGTATCACTCCCTGTAGGTAGCTCTAAATAGTCAAAAAGCTGTTGCTGACATAACTAGACACAAAAGGTAATTATGAGAAGGCAGACACTACATTTAAGTGTCTGTGACTTAAAAAGAAAAAAAAGTCTATAACAAAGGACTGATTTTAGTAACAGAAAATATAGTAGAAATAAAAACACTGACCAAAAAAGCATCATAAGTTCCAGTGGCAGCTGATGATATCCTAAAACTCACCTTTAACCTTTTATTAATGTGAACTCAACAAGAGTTTAATTTACTTGTATTATGCTTTCTTCTAGAACTCTATTTCAGTTTATCATTTATTGGTGAAAACTTTGCTTTTGAAATTGGAGTCGATGTGCATGTGGGCTGGGTTTCACATATATTGTTCATAGTATAGTATTTACTGATCTGCTTACTGATAGTGTGTCATATAGGATACTAAAGACATATTGAGACAGAGCAAAATGGAAATTATTTTTAAACTATTTTCTTACTTTGCTCTTGTTTTCCAAGGTATGGAAACTGAGAGTAAGCTTAACTTTTAACGTGATAATATCTGTATTCAGAATGAATGCACATCAGTAGAAAGAATTTCTGAGAAAATAAAAGGTTTGGTTTATCTCAGTAATAATAATGGCTGACAACTGAAATACTAATAGACCGTGTATGTAGAAAAAGAGGACCCACTAAAGTATCAGTTCTTAAAAATACAGATGACAAATCTGTTTAACCTTTGATAATATTGACTATTTTCACAAAACAAATCTACCTAATTTTATCTCAACTACACACATTTCTAGGCAACAAAAGACAACGTTATAATACTAATAAAATCATCAATGATAACAGCAGCATATGTATTGTGTTACATGAAACTCACATGTAGGTTAAGCTATGGAGAAGAAATGGTTCCCGTAGTAAGTGTGAGGCTCAAAGAAGCACTTAATGTGTTCTTCTAAAAGAGGCAGGCTGTCCTGTGAGATAAACCTATCCTGTTCTCGAAAGACCTTAAGAGGAAATTTGATATTAGAAGAGAGCCACCATATAGCCCTCATTTGGTCAGAGAGAAGGAATAGAAATACACAGACATGTTTCTAGTTCTCTAAATTACGTTTATTAAATATTTAGCTGGTTTTGGCTCAGATCATGATCTCAGGGTCCTGAGATGGAGCCTTGCATCCAGCTCTGTGCTCAGCATGGAGTCTGCTTGTCCCTCTCCCTGTGCTCCTCCCCCTGTTCTCTCTCTCTCTCATAAATAAAATCTTAAAAAAAATATTTAGCTCTGATTGGTTTGTACATATGTATGTATCCATACGCATGCAAACATAAATACAATAAAAGCACATTTTATTCTTTTTGCCATATTTATTATATCTAATTTTATTCCAATAAATTTCCAAATTCCATCCCAATTTTAATCTCTAAGGGCTATGTAGTAGTATATCTTCTAAAATGATATATATGTGTGTGTGTGTGTGTGCATAAGTTGATAATTATTTTTGTTAAATAAAAATATATCATCTACTTGTAATATTTAAAATTATCATCTAAAATATCTAATTAAACTTAAATTATTTTAAAAAATATAATACTTTGCCTCCTAAATTTAAATATACAATTCCACACAAGATTGGCTAATTGACCCATAATTGGTCAATTACAGCTATAATCATATGCAGTTGCTATCTTGTATACACAAATAATCATAGGTGACAAATACATACACATTAAAGAAGTAATCATTCTTAAAAATAAAATCTCTTTTAATTTGTGTTCTCCAAGGGCATGTGGATGCATGAAATTACAATTGACAAGCACAACATATTTTATACATTTTGAGGAAATTGTAATCACCTGGAAAAATACTTCCTATATTATGATGTAGACAGAATAAGGAGCAATTGCTATCAAAATCTGATGTGTCTAAACATCTTGTTGTATGAAAATCCATTTGCTTGAAAAGTGCCTCTCACCATCAACATGGCACCGTTGCTCGTGGGATTGATGCCCTTCCTAGATGAACTCTGGACTGCTTTGCTATAATGGGAAGTTAACAGAGACAGCTGACGTGGTGAAAAGAACTATCACCACCGCTGGTCAAGGTGTGATCTAGAGCCATTACGGAGCAAGTCCAAATGAATAGCTAACAGAGGAAGGAAGAAGGAAATCTGCTATTTGAGCTTCTCATACCTTCTAGATAATGGCCTTCAGGACAACAGAGAGACCTTCTAAAATTAGCATTTCTTTTTTGACATAACATAAATCAAGCTAAAGTAGTAGTAACCTTTGTTACCATGTAGTTTACTGAAATGTAAAGCACCTCAAAACCACACTGATTAGCAGACAAATGCCTTCTGTTTCCACAGATGCTAAGTACTTATTGATTTAGTTTTACCTGCTAGTGGTCATTAAGGCCGGAAAAAAATGACCACAACACCATAAATCATTATCATGCTGAAGCATTGATTAAGTACCTGTGTGTACATGAAGGCATTTGGCAAAAGGAAACAAGGAGAATCATGTAAAAATATGACCAGTGGGAGGATGTGATGCTGAAAGAGTGAATGTGATACAGCTGTGGGTTCAAGCCAAAATTACGGCTCAACAGGCTCGACAGGCTCTGTGTAGGCTCATCAAGTCTAATGGAAGGAGTGCAAGCACCCCCGGGTCTCAGTATGTGCTGCTGTCTGCTATGGGATTTATCCAAGCAGATTGTTAAGTCTGGTGTTACGTCAAAATGAGATCTGTCTTCAGTATTCTGTGCATCTCCATAGAAAATGTTAGAAGTAGATTTCTGTTGTGTTTTTGGTCTTTTTTTAATTTTAGTTCCCTTGATTTTAATAAATTGGCTAGGAAGCTTAAAATAATGAATGAGAGGCAATTATTTTGTGTTCTTTTGGTATTGTTTTGGCTCTTAATCCTTAGGAGGACACAGATTTGCCTAGAATGTTCTGGCTTCCTCCTAATTACAGGCAAGGAGAGGGTTCTGTGGAAACAACAATAATTGATCAGCTAGAATGAACTAAGAAATTCATCTCAGTTTTTAAGGAAGTTAACATAACTTTCAAAACCATGAACAGTTGCAAAATGCCTTACCTGTGCTGTCCTTACATGATTTTCCCTTAACAACCTGAGACTAAAGGAGAACTACATGATTTCAAAGAAACTGCAGCTCTGCCCTCATCTTCAAAAGAGCCAGAGAGTGCTCACAAGGGCAAGTACTTTTTCTTTCCACTCTGCACCCTCATTGGCAAGTGCAAGGCCACACACCTTTGAGCTGATTGAAGCATAACAAAGCTAACTACCTGCTCCAAGAATCAGACTCTGGCTTTGGGCTATAGCTAAGAACAGAAGTGATCTTTGCTGAACAGAAAGTTAAACAGATGCAATCCTCAGTGACAATCAAGAGAGACAACACTGATGCAGGAAACAACAACAAAAAAAAATTGTAAGGGCAAGCCGACATTCAAGCAACTGCACAGACATTGAACCCATAAACTAAATGAAGCATTAACAGGTTATACAATTTCAATTTGAGTTTGGGGATGAGTGAAACTTTTTGTATGGAAGTCTCAAGGAAAAATATAGACCAAACTGAACATGGAAATCAAACTTTTGAATCCTCTCTTTCACCCACTTCTGAAATGGTTAAGAATTTGACCTTCAGTGATCAACAGCTGTATGTGTCATGGGAAGAATATAGTAAGGATAAATGTTTTATGTTTAAAAAATGAATGTCCTGACCCATGATTAAAGCAAATGAGAGAGTAGAGTCATAATTTTCAGGCTTCTAAAACATATTACTGGTTCAAAAAAATATTGGCAATACTTTCTGGCTTAAGCATTAATTTGTTCAAACATTTATTGATGCCCCTTATATGCCAGGGACTGTATTGGGCACTTGATGCCTAAAGGTGATAAGCATCTGTCTCTATATTAAAGAAGCTATGTTTATAAAGAAGTATTAAAATAAGGAAACAGCAGATAATGATGTAATGATGAGTAAGTGTTAACTATCATTTTTATATATCTACCAGAAGATTTTTTGAATTGCTATATTTGTGTATCATGCCCATAGCAAAATTTTTTTAAAAATGATTTTTAAGATCTCTTATTTAAAATGGCATATATATCTTAAACTACAACACATGTAGAAATAGCCTGACATTCTGCAGTTCCCCAATAATTCTTCAAATGGCAAGAATTCATTACATAATAGCCACAAGTGTTTTGTTTTGTTTGTTTGTGCTAAACATTGACTCTTTTGAGCATAGGCAGCCTCTCCTCCAGATGCCTGCGTTGGCCAGGGGCTATCCTGTTGAGAGAGAGGAATACTGCTCTTGGGCAGCAAGCAATGCGCATCTTCCTGTAGATAATTCTGTGGAACCAAAAGACCTTGTTTGGAGAAATCCAGACCAAGAAATGAAGTTGTTATCTTTCTCTTGACGGAGGACAAATACTAAGGTAGATTTTAGGAAGACAACAAAAGTCAAAGGTAAATAGCTTGATTTTCAGGAGTAATTCTATCAGCCGAATTTAAGTATGTGAGTAAACTTATACAAATTGGACTATGAGAAGTACCCAGAAGTCTCCAGTAGACTAAGAATATCTGCAAGAGGAAATAATATTTTGCCATAAAAAATAGTCTTGCACCAAATGAAATGAAAATGTTCCTAAGAACCCAGAAATTTGAACTAAACAAGCCTTCTTTTGATTTTCTTTGTCTTTTCCTATGCTATTCAAGTTTCCATAGAGATTCCTTTGGTAAGCATCTGTTACCAACATGGAGTAGGATGTGTTCGGTTCAGTGTTCTCCCTGGGATGAGTGTGACATCAATGCCTGTTTTAGCTTCAAACCGACACCCATTTTAGCTTTAAAATGGAAAACTCTAGCATTCAGCAGAACCTGGGAGACAGAAGGGGAGAGATTCTGAATCAGTGTGGAATATTTTACATATTTTTTTCATGCCAAGGAATGCTGCTCTGGGGTCTCATTTATGCTTCCATAACCTCAATTCCTAGAGCCACCTGTCTGATTATATAGCAACTGCTCTACTGACAGACCTCTTACTGGTCACGAATGGCATTCAAACTGGCCACTGGACACTTTTTGGTGTCATTTTATCTGAACTCTCATTATCATTTGACCCTGTTTACTTCTCCCTTTTTGAAATTCTTCCTCCTTTACTTGGATAGCACTATATTCTTGTTTTCCCTACTTCTGTCAGAACTCTCCTTTAAATGTGCCATCCCCAAGTATTCATTATGGCCTCTTCCCTCTAATTATGTGTACTTATTGAGCAATTTTTGTAGCCTGACCAATTCACGTTTGTCCTTCAAGGGCCATGAAGTACATCTTGGAAGTCTTCCCTCTTTTGATGCTCCAGCTTGACACTGAACGACTCATGATTATTATTCCCCTCTAAGATCCCATATCCTCATGTACAAATTTCGTAGGAAACCACAGTGAATTAGAATTTTCCACTAGCTTATTTTTCATTATCTTGTTTTTCCACCAGATTTTAAGATTTCCAAGACAGGAGTCTGTCTCATTCATCATGATATCCCAGCTTATTCCCAGGTTTGTCAGAATTGCTGAATAAATGATGTAATGTTTGTTAAGTGGATGAATCAATTAAAACTGAATAAGCTTATTTCAATTATTGCCAATTAAAGAATGTGTGATTTTTCTCAAATATTACGGGAATCTGAGAGCAGTTCACATTTTCCGTAAGTTTTTTGAGTAGAAAACAAGCATGATGACATATTTTATCAAAATATTGTGCTCTGCAGCACATGATTAAACATATATATTTTCCTATGCGTGTGATTATATGCAAATGTATAGAAAATGTTTCCAACTTCACTGCTCATTGCATCTTATCTGCAGATCCATGCTTCATGTTGACAAGGAATAACTCAGATGCAAATATTTTACAGTTTCTGCACAAAACAATATGCATAAAGAACTAAGAAATGTATTGAATAGATCTCAATTATGTACACTATACTAAAGCAAGAGTCCAACTGTCTAAAGCTTTTGAAGAAAAAAAAATACAGCGGGCTAACACCAAACCAATAAAACAGGGTACCTGTTTCTCAAATTAAAATAGGGGCAGGCTATAAACAAATGAGAAGTTTAGTTGGAAATATGTTCCATGGAACTACTGCATATTCCTTATTCCTTAAATCACTTGAGAAGGCAACAAATTTTTCTTATCTGGGCCAGTAGAGAGGAGCACTGGCACAGATAACAGAAAGCCATACATCATGGCCAATTAAGCTAGCCATGTAAGATAGGTGGAGCTCTAGGGTCCTGAGCCAAATGCAGGGTGCAACTAGGTAGCAAGATATCCAGATGCTGTGTTTAAACCTATGTCAAATAAACAAACAAATAAATTTTGAAACAGCCTAGAGCTTAATCAAAATGCCTATGATCAACGTGGACAAAATGGGGTGTTATTCCTAGGTGCAGTTCACAAATACTCGTAGCTCATGAAAATGGTTGTTATAACTTCATTGAAACTTACACAGGTGACACTGGTTTAATGCAAGGGGTCTAAGATATGAGCAGATGAAGGGAGGTTAATTTATTATTTATTTTACAATCAATGGCAGAGGAAACATGATTCTGATTTCGGTTTCTTTGCAATCAATTTAGATGACTGGATAAAATTCTCACATCGTTTTGTTTTGTTTTGTTTTGTTTTGTTTTGTTTTGTTTTTTTCCCGAAAGGAAAATGTTACTTGGGACTAACTATCCCCCAAATCCAAACATAAGAAATCAGTCAAAAATGGGTCCTTAGTTGTGAATAGATACATCTAAACAGAAAGGTACATATGAAAAGAAAGTAGACAAAAGCAGTGGCAAGAAAGCAAAACTAAGTCATCCCGTGCTTTTCAGTGTTTAGGAACAAGAACAGTTCTGGAGACAGCCTAGATGTAGGTATAAGGGGAAAAATTAGTATGGAGTAGGTGATGCTTAAAAGTTCACGTGTGAGGACAGGGCTCGAAGCAGCCCCTCAGGTGGTACTTTTGATAACTTGTTGGGGCATCCTTGTTTACTAGAGTACTAACAGAACTGTCCCAAGGAGAAAGTGAGCAAGCTGGGGGAAATCATAAATGAATTTAAGTGTGAACCGTTTCACCCTGTTCATCGACGTCCCTCTAGCACACACACACACACCCCCTCATATACACATGCACAATGCTTAATAAATGTTTGTGCAATGAATGAATGGTTAATGAAGTCATGTAAAAGACGGACGTAAGCTGAAAATATCTGCTTGCTATTCAATTCCAGAAAAATAACAGGGACTACCAAGAATTTAAAAAAGGAAGTGAAGAATTTGAAAGTATCATAGGGAAAAATATAAAGATATCGGGAATTATTTTTCTCACCTTCGAAAAGAAATGTATAGTGCAGGCCCATATTTTGCCGAAGCTAGTTGTTAAAAGATTAAGGAGGGGGCCCTGCGTGGCTCAGTCAGTTAAGCATCTGCCTTCGGCTCAGGTCGTGATCCTGGAGTCCCAGGATCCAGTCCCACATTGGGCTCCCCGCTCAGCAGGGAGTCTGTTTCTCCCTCTAACCTTCCCCCCTCCTCACGCGCTCTCTCTCTCTCTCACTTTCTCAAATAAATAAATAAAATCTTTAAAAAATAAATAAAAATAAAGGATTAAGGAAAAGGGGCACCTGGGTGACTCAGTTGGTTGAGCATCTGCCTGCAGCTCATGCCATGACCTCAGGGTTCTGGGACCAAGCTCAGTGTAGGGCTCCCTGCTCAGTGGGAAGTTTGTTGGAAGTTGGAAGTGGAAGTTGAATTTTCTTAAAAATGGTGGAAAATATGGACTAATCCAATATCAATACAATGCTGTAGGGTAAGTATTTTAAAGATAACTTTTTTTTTAAAGATTTTATTTATTTATTCGACAGAGAGAGACAGCCAGTGAGAGAGGGAACACAAGCAGGGGGAGTGGGAGAGGAAGAAGCAGGCTCATAGCAGAGGAGCCTGACGTGGGGCTCTATCCCATAACGCCGGGATCACGCCCTGAGCCGAAGGCAGACGCTTAACCGCTCTGCCACCCAGGCGCCCCTAAAGATAACTTTTAACATGAGAAAACCTGATCTCAGATAAATTAAATAATTTGTTCTTGAATAGTACAAGGAAACAAAGCGAGGATTCCACGCTATTCTACTCCCTCTCCCTCTGCCCCCTCCTCGCTTATGCTCTCTCTCTCCAATAAATAAAATCTTAAAAAAAAAAAAAAGATTAAGGAAAAGGAAAGGAATTAAAAAAACACATCAGATTTCTACCTTTTTATATTTTACCACCTACTTACGACACAAGACACAAACTTGAAAACAGTTATGTAATAACCATGTTCGGGGGTCATTAGGCTATTTTTTCAAAGCGGGGTTACATTTTCTTTAATGTGCAGTCTGATGATTATTGCCTTTACCTGTTCACATAAGGATTTAGTTCTTAAAAGTGATCTCATGACTATTTCTGAAAGCCCTGTGAAGTTATTTCCCTGTGTTCTGTGACTCTGTTACTCTCATTCCAAATCAGAACCCCTTCCTCTGATGCCTGTGGTCCTGAGAGGTGTCTTTCCACTCAGCACAGTTTAACTCTAACGAAACTACAGCTGTCGCAAAACGTTGACCTCTCCTTTGTAGAAAACTTCGAAGTGTACTTTTCTAAGTTCTACACTGTACACAGTTAAAAATCATAGTCAGACTTAAGGAAATGATCAGAGATCAAAAGGAAAGTAAACTGCCTAAAAGCTTTACAATTGCTTTTAGATATGAGCGCTTTTGGAGCCCAGAGTTTCTGCCATATGGAAACATATGGTTGACTTCCTGTGGGCTGAGGAAGCGAATGGGGGATGGCAACTTCTGATATTTTTTACACAGGAATTGAGCGTTAACTTATTGTGGAGTTTTTCTAGGGATAGGGAGAGAGAAATTAATTTTGAGTAAGTAATATCAGATACTATTAGGCTTTTAAAATATTATCTAATTCATATATATTCACACAAAAACATGTCTATGAATGTTCATGGTGGCTTTTATTCAAGAACTAAAAAATTGAAATAACCCATACGTTCATCTACTGATGGATGGATAAACTAACATGTGGCTTATCCGTATGATGAAAAATTATACACCCATGTAGAGGAACGAAGTACTGATGTGTGCTACAAGGTGGGTGGCCTTTGAATACGTTCCACTAAACACAGAAGCGGGACCCCAAGGGCTGTATATTGTATAATCCCATCCATTTGAATTCTCCAAGAATGTGAAAATCTACAGATACAGAAGGCAAATTAGCATTTGCCTAGAGATGCAGGGAGAGATGTGCTGGGAAGTGGGGGGATTCCCCTTTGGGGTGATGGAAATATTCCGTAATTAGTGGTAAGGATTGCACAACATTGTGAATGTACTAGAAGTCAGTGAATCATATACTTTAAAATGTTTAAAATGGTGAACCTTAGCTTATGTGAATTTTTCTTAAAAATGGTGGAAAATATGGACTAATCCAATATCAATACAATGCTGTAGGGTAAGTATTTTAAAGATAACTTTTAACATGAGAAAACCTGATCTCAGATAAATTAAATAATTTGTTCTTGAACAGTACAAGGAAACAAAGCACGGATTCCACGCTATTTTACTCCCTTTATACCACAATGCTTCACTAGATGAATCTAAAGCAGTTTCCTAATAAATGGGTCAGTCAATAAAATATTCCAAAGGTAACTTTAAATATGTCCTTCATCTATTTTCCATCAATATTTTCATAATCCATATTTATTTGAAATTGCCAAAGAGTTCCTCCTGTTGGCTTCCACTGTGTTTTCTATTACTGTTTCAATTTCCTCTAGGACAGACGTTTGATAGAACTCTCTTTAAATTCCCAAAGTGCATACTCAAGGCACTCTACACTACATATTTCTTGTATGAAATAATGCTACTTTTTATCAATACGCATTATTTTATTTTAAGGGTTTAATGATCCCCCTTAAGTAACCTCCTTTCATGGGGTTTATATGACTCATCTTCTTTTAAAATATTTTGGTTTTATTTACAGGAATCGAGTATGTCATGAGATTTCAAACATTAGCATTTTAATTTTCAGAACTTTTTATAAATAAAAGTAACTTGTGTTTCTGAACTTAGGGCCATGTTTCTTTTCCTTAATATAGTAAATGTATTTGCAACCAAGCACCAGGTGTTTTTTGTTTTTTGTTTTGCTTACAGACTCTCACTTCCAGATTCAGAAGATTCACTTGACCTTGGAAATGTGTTCTTTCTCCTGTTTAGCTCTTTGTAGAATAGGATAACATTGAGTTCCTAGGAAGCGATGGTAATGTCAAAAATTACAGCCTCATAAAAGCTTTAATTCTCACCATAAAAATAATATATAAAGTAGAGAACTATGAGGGTGCCTCGCATATTGCAATGTGAGGTTTAGGAGCACTACTATAAAATTTATAATACCTATCTATTTGATAGTGGGTAAGAGCCCAAGCAAGTGTTGCTTAAATATAGCTAGGTTATAAACAAGTGAATGCTTTGGGAAGAGAGAGTTTGGGGCATGTTTTGTGGTGCAAATGAATGTTAAAAACCTGACGTTTAAAGACCCTGTTTCTTTAAGATGCCTCTCTAAAAATTAACATTTATCATTAAAACATAATGAGTCAAAATCACAAAATATGGCATGGTATATGGGTATATGGGGGCGTGCAGAGCTGTGATTAACAGAAGATGCAAAAACAAAGGATAGAGAAATGAATCTACCAAAACCGCAGCTGGATTGGCATAAACAGAAACGGATGGAGCAGAGGAACATCTGTAAACTCAGTGGACCACACACCAGATTAGGCAGAATTAGCTCTGCCTGG